>NW_011889517.1:319895-326427 GCF_000151845.1 Pteropus vampyrus | reverse complement strand
AAAATAGCTATAATCAACAGGACAAGTAATAACAAATGTTGGAGAGGATGTGGAGAAAAAGGAACCCTCATACACTGCTGGTGGGACTGCAAATTGGTACAGCCACTATGAAAAACAGTATGGAGGCTCCTCAAAAAACTAAGAATTGATCTACCATATGATCCAGCAATCCCTCTGTTGTGTATTTACCCCCAAAAACTTGAAAACTCATATCCGAAAAGATATTTGCACACCAATGTTCGTAGCAGCATTATTCACAGTGGCCAGGACATGGAAGCAACCAAAGTGTCCTACCATAGATGATTGGCTAAAGAAGCTGTGGTACATATACACAATGGAATATTACTCAGCCATAAGAAGAGATGAAATACTGCCATTTGCGACAACATGAATGGACCTCGAGATAATCATGCTAAGCAAAATAAGCCAGACAGAAAAAGCTGAAAATCACATGATACTACTTATATGTGGGATACAAACCTAGAAGCAATAAATGAACAGGACAAACAAACAGAGACTTATGGACATGGACTAATACTAGTGGTTACTAGAGGGTAGGGGGTGTGAGGGGGGGAGGAAGATGGGGTAAAGGGGGTCAAATATGTTGTGACAGAAAGAAATCTAACTATGGGAGGTGAAAACACAGTGTAAATATATATACCTTACTGTTAAAGTGTACAGCTGAAACTTATTGGATTTCGTTAACCAACGTCACCATTAAAAAAAAATAAAAAAAAAATACACTTGTTAAAAATACACTTGTTACCTCCTGTCCATAAGCAGTCTCTGATTGCTCCTTTGTCCACCCTCCTTTTGGATCCTCAAGCAGCCCACTCCCTGTGCTCAGGGGTCATGCACTTTCTTCTCACTATCACCCAGGGCCATGACCCTCTGATATGGGTGAGTTGGGGGTCCAAAGAAAATCTCCCTCTGAGGGGAAAGCAACTGAAAGACCAGGTGAGCAGCATGAGGAAGCCCACCTGAACAGGGGCAGTGAGCTGGGGTAAGGAACACCTGAGGGCCCAAGAGACCACTCATCCCATCAACAACCTTTTTCCTTAGGGAATCACCCATATATTCCTGGCTCAGTTTCCAAGAGCTGCCTGTTGCATACCCTGTGGGTAACAACTGGGTTGCTCCTTGTAATGCCAAAACTACTGGAAGGTGGACACTCAGCTGGGATCTGAGCTGGGTCCTGGAGGACAAGGTGGTAGCATTTGCCACAACTTCAGGGCCTGTCCGCTTCTCACCACTCAGCAGCTACAGGACATTTTAGCCCATCCCTGTGGTCATAGCTGGCAGCTTGGTTCAGCTCCTGCCATCCGTCAATACATAAACTGTTAGTGAGGATCAGTCAACTGCTGGGCATGAGGCAGGCCCGGGAGATACAATGATAAGAATGACAAATGTCTAATGACCTAGTATCAGAGTGAATTCAGTCTGCAGTCCGTGTATCTCTGTGCTTTGTTCTCAGAGTCCTCAGTGACCCAGACCTGTGTGAAACCCAATAAGAATGGAAGAGTATCCAGTTCAATCATAAATACCACAACTTACATTGTTTACCACACTACACTCTGCTGGCATCATTTCCCACGGTCTTGGAAAATAAAATGAATGCAGCAAAAGGAAGCTTGTATATCATTGTATCCCATGATTTTAAATCCTGGAGCATCCTAAAGGAAGACAAGAGAGAAAGGATCAAGGTGCCCACTCTACCATGTTAAATCAGAGTTGTCTATCTGTTTTAAATATTGGGCATGGGTGCAATTATTTCCTGTGAGAAAAATATCCCAATACTAAAAAGGGAAAATATAAACACACAGTGATATAGGCTGTCTTGTTCCTTTGAGATATAAAACCCAAAAAGGGACGTAACCAGCATAGCCCTTCAGGGAGCACTCCATAGGAACGGGCTGGGCTGCCTGGTGTCTCCACTACCAGCCCGGGGCTCCTCCAAACAGTTTTTACTGTTCACATTCTCCTCCCTCCAAAACCTCTGGCCATATGGCCATACAGGCTTCTCTGACACCTACTAGAGAGGGTGTCCCATGTAGGACCATGAGGTCCATCTCATCTCCTGCCTATAAGCTCGAATCAGCCCCTCTAGAACTTCCAGATATCTGCATTACTCAAGTAAGTCATAGACTCTAAGTTACCTGAGTAACTTCTGGAGTTCCTCTATTAGTGTGATTCACCAAGTTATTCAACCACCCAGTTCTGGAACCTCAAGGAGAAAATCTCACCCAGGACCACCTGACAGTCTTTAATTTAAGACAGCTATCATGCATACCATCCTTTTAGCCTAACTATACTCTCTTCCAAGCTATATACCTCCAGTTCCTTATCCATTCTCCTAAGAAAGTGAGAGCCCATTCAACTCTCAGGATCCTCTCTTGTGGAAATTCTCCTCAGAGGCCAAAGAGTTGACCTCCAATGGCTAGATTCTCTTGGTTTCTCTCCAAGGAACTGAGCTAACCTCTCAGGTAATGAAGGAAACTAGCCAACTTGGAGAATAGCCCACCCTCAACCCCAGTGACCTGCTCTACTGAGGCTCAGGCCCAGGAAGTGGTTTTTAGGTGGGAAAGTAGCCAGTATTCCCACTACACCCACCATTCCTCTCAGGACAGTGAGTGTTGGTCAGGACATTGAGTGGGAAGTAAGGTAGAAAACAACACCGAGCTCAGGCAGTCTGCCATAACTGGGATTATTTCTTCTTTCCTAGGAAATAAAAGCAAACACTCAACCAGGGATGGAGAGTGATGAGGTGCAGAAATTGTACCTACGTGACGGGCTTCAATGGGGCCCCATGACCCAGACCATGGGACCAGAGGGATCAGGGACAGGGGTAATTAGTGACAAAGTCTGGTTTCACTTCTTTATAGTTCTACTTCCATGTCCCAAATATGTAGGTACTAGAAACTGTGACCCCCTTTAAAATATCATAATGCTGAGAGCAACACTGGCTTTACCAGGGTGACCTGGGACCTCACAGTGAACTCAAGCACATTTGTCCGCCAGTTCTCCTTTGAGAAGTCCTGGCCTCTCCTTATCTTCCTAGTACTCTCTTTACCATCTTACCTCCACTTCCTCCCCAATCTCCACACTGCACCTGCAACCCCAGGATTCTTCAGTTGACTAAAACTACCAAGAAGTTGGATGACTGGGCTTGTAGCTAGCATGTTTCAGGTGAGACCAGTGCTTGGCATTTCGATATGTATACGAAAAAGTGCTCAGGCTCTCAAACAGTAAGAGAATAAACAGGAAAGGATTGGGTCAGGTGATGATATTTTTAGGAAGTAGATGGGTGCTAATCATAAATGCAAGGCAATTTGGGGTGATATTCAGGCTCTTTGACCACCCAGAATTCAACCAAGGTAGGGAACACCATTTCTGGCTCATGCCAAAGTCCCCAAAAGTTCTATTCAACTCTTCTGAGAGCCCAGGATTTCCTCCCAGTGAATATGCAGTGCTTCAAACACCTTCATCACTTCCAGAGAACCGCAGCCAGACTATCTCTATGATCCATCCTTGCCTCAGTCCTACCCAGGAATTTGCTAAACCCCAGCTCTATTGTTGAAAACAGTTCACTGAAAAGATGGAAATGAAAGCTTCTCCCAAAGGGCAATGATGAGCCCACTCACCTGTCACCAGGGTGACTTACTAGGATGGCACATGACTACACTGGAGGGGAAATGATTTAATTGGGGGATATAACCGCCCATTCTCTATAGTGAAGAGTAGTTGTATATTCCAGGAGCTATCCCCTAGATCGAGAATGGAAGAGATAGTTAATACTATATAAAACATTACAGCCAAACATGCAGAATCTACATTCTATTCAAGTGCAAGTGGAACATTGATCAGTATTGAATATTTGCAAAGCCAAAGAACAAGTTGCAACACATTTTAAAGCACTGGATTAATGCAAGGTATTGCTCTGACCACAATGGATAAATTAGAAATAAAAAAAGATAACTAAAAACTAACCAATGTTTTAGAAACAAATTTTAAATAATACTTGGGTCAAAGACAAAAGTCAATAAAAATTTAGAAAAATTTTGACATTAATAATGAAAGCATATCATCTCAAAGCCAAACAGATAAAGCTGTACCTAGAGGGAAATTTACATTTACAAATTTCATTTTAGAAAAGAGGAAAAGTTGAAAAGTCAACATGATCTCATGATCTCTACCTAAGATGTAAAAAATAGTACACTATTTTAACCAAAAAAAGTAGAAAGATCAAAATAATGAAGGCAAAAGCAAAGTCTGTTGAAATAGAAAACAAATACAACAACAAAGCAAAAAGTTAGCTAACTGAAAAGACTAATAAAGCATATAAACCTATAGGAAGACTAATAGGGTTGCCAGGTTTGGTAAATAAAAATACAGGATTCTCAGTTAAATTTTAAGTTCAGATTAAATTTTTTAGTATAAGTATGCACCATGCAATATCTGGACCTATTTATGCTTTAAAATTATTCATTTTTTATCTGAAATTCCAATTAAACTAGGCATCTTATACTTTGACAACCCTTAAAAATATTAAGAAAAAAATTACCAAAATCAACAATGGAAAAGGGAACATCATTGCACATATTTCAAACATAGAAAAAATTGTCTATTATATTATAAAAATCTTTTGATAATTAACTTTAAATTCTAGATTAGAAAAATTAATTTTTTAATTTATTTATAAATTAGTTTCAAATATACAGTACATTGGTTAAACATTTATATAGATCATAAAACAATCCCCCCAATTGCTCCCTCCCTCTCTTGGCTCTCCACCTAGCCATCATATTAATGCTAATTGCATTCTCTATGCCGTGCTCCCCAACCCCACGACCAACTATCAACTACTAATTTATACTTCTTTAACCTTTCACCCAATTCTTCCAGCTCCCAAACCCCCTCCCCTCTGTCCGTCACCAAATTGTCCACTATATTTGTCTGTTTTGATTAGTTTGTTCTGAAAAATTAATTCTTAAAAAAAAATAACTCATCAAAACTGACACAAGAAAATTTGAAAATGAGTAGCCCAATATCTGTAAAGAGATTGAATCTGCAATTTAGAACCTTCTTTGAAGAAAACTACAGAAGCTAATATAGAACACTATCTTCATGACCTTCAGGTATACAAGAATTTTCTTAAGGCACAAAAACCACTAACCATAAAAAAGTCTTAAACTTAAGAATGTTTGTTCATCAAAAGACAAGAGGGTGAGAAGACAAACCACAAAGTGAGAGAAAACATTTGCAATGCATGTATTTGACAAAAGACTCATATGCAGAATTTATAAAGAACTTCTACAAACCATTAAGATAAACACAGGCAATGTAATTTTGTAAATGAGCAAATCTTAAACATACCCTTTGCAAACCAGGATATTAAAATGGCTAACAACCATGTAAATCATTTTTCAACAGAATTAGTTCAGGGAAATGCAAATTAACAACTGCAATAATATACAACTACACAGACATGGGAGTGGCTAAACTGAAGTTCTCACAATAGCAAGCTGTGACGAGGTATACCAATAATACCAAAATTTTCATACACTACTGGTGGAAGTGGTACGATCACGTTGGGAAGAAATGTTTATCTCAACATCTGCTCATATTGAGCACAACAATGCCATTTTTAGATATACATTCAACAGAAATGCAAACATACGTGTACCAAAGGTATGAATACAAAAGTTCTTAGCAGATCTATTCATAACAGCAAAAACAATGGAAATAACACAAATGCCAATATCCAGTAGAATGGATACAGAAATTGTAGAATAATCACAATGGAACACTAATCATAAATAAGAATGAAGGAACACCATTCCACACGGCTACATGGAAGAGATTTTAAAAACATAACTTGATTAGAAGAAGCCAGACACAAAAGAGTACATGCATACTGATTGATTTTATTTATATAAAGTTTTAAAACAAATAGATAACATTAATCGAAGGTGACAGAACTTAGGATAGAGGGTACCTTTAGGGAAAAGAAAGGTAGTGACTGGGAGGGGCACAAAGGAGCTTCTCGGGTGCTGGTGACAGGCAATGTTCGTGCCAGTACCATACAGTTTCCATTACTATAGCTTTGTACTATAGTTTTAAAGCAGAAATTGTGGTGCCTCTAACTTTGTTCTCTCTCAGAATGTCTTTGGCTATTTGGGTTCTTTTGTGGTTCCCTACAAGATTTAGGATTCTTTGTTCTATTTCTATGAAAAATGCCATTGGAATTTTGATTGAGATTGCACTGAATCTATAGATGGCTTTGAGTACATGGCCATTTTAACAATATTAAAACTTCCAATCCATGAGTATGAAAGAACTTTCCATTTGTTTGTGTCTTTTTCAGTTTCTTTCATTTAAGTCTTGTAGTTTTCATTGTAACTATATTTCAATTACCTGTTAAATTTATTCCTGAGTATTTTATTGTTTTTGATGCTCTTGTGACTGAATAGTTTTCTTTCTTTTTCAGATATTTTGTTGTTAGTGTGCAGAAATTTCTGCATGTTGATTTTTA
>NW_011889517.1:318817-319330 GCF_000151845.1 Pteropus vampyrus | reverse complement strand
TAGCAGCATTATTCACAGTGGCCAGGACATGGAAGCAACCAAAGTGTCCTACAACAGATGATTGGCTAAAGAAGCTGTGGTACATATACACAATGGAATATTACTCAGCCATAAGAAGAGATGAAATACTGCCATTTATAACAACATGGATAGACCTCGAGATAATCATGCTAAACGAAAAAGTTGAAAATCACATGATATCACTTATATGTAGGATATAAACCTAAAAGCAACAAATGAACAGAGACTCATGGACATGGACTATAGACTAGTGGTTACTAGAGGGAAGGGGATGGGGAAGGAGGGGGGACGTAGACACGGTAAAGGGGGTCAAATATAGGAGAGTAGGGGGAGGATGGAGTGGATAAAGGGGATCAAATATATGGTAGCTGAAAGAAACTGGACTTTGGGTGGTAAACACAATAGAATATACAGATATCAAATTATAATGTACACCTGAAAATTATATAATTGTATTAACCAATGTTACCCCAATAAACTTAATTTTTATTT
>NW_011889517.1:308184-317662 GCF_000151845.1 Pteropus vampyrus | reverse complement strand
TAGACACGGTAAAGGGGGTCAAATATAGGAGAGTAGGGGGAGGATGGAGTGGATAAAGGGGATCAAATATATGGTAGCTGAAAGAAACTGGACTTTGGGTGGTAAACACAATAGAATATACAGATATCAAATTATAATGTACACCTGAAAATTATATAATTGTATTAACCAATGTTACCCCAATAAACTTAATTTTTATTTAAAAAAAATGTCTGAAAACATCACGTTTGTGCAAATATGGAGCAAAGAGAAGTCTTGTAAGATCCTGGTGAGAGCCTAAATTGCTACAATGAGGCTGGAAATAGTTGAGCATATCTTATTAAAGTTGAAGGTATGCATATGTTTTCACTAATAATTGTACCATTAGTTACAGATCTTAAAGAAGTTCATGCAAATGTGCACCAGGTTACATGCTCAAGAATGCTTTTCCTTTCTTAGAGTCCACATATAAGTGAAATCGTATCATATTTGTCTTCCTCTGTCTGACTTATTTCACATAGCATAATACCCTCTAGGTCCATCTATATTGTTGCAAATAGCAAGGTTTCATTCTTTTTATGGCTGAGTAATATTCCATTGTATGTATGTACCATATCTTCTTTATCCATTCATCTATCAGTGGACACCTAGACTGCTTCCATATCTTGGCTTTTGTAAATAATGTTGCAATAAACATAGGGATCCATATGTCTTTTCAAATTAATATTTTGGGTTTCTTCAGATAAATATCCAGAAGTAGGATTGCTGGGTCCTTCTTTGTCTCTTGTTATTATAACTTTTGTTTAAAAGTCTATTTTGTCTGATTTAAGTATTACTACCCCAGCTTTTTTCGTTTCCATTGGCATGACGTATCTTTTTCCATCCTTCTATTTTCAGTCTGTGTGCGTTTTGATCTGAAGTGAGTCTCTTGTAAGCAATATATATATGCAGAATCTAAAGAAGAAAAAAAAAAAAACAGAAACAAACTAATATAGAAACATTTTGATGGTTGCCAAATGAAAGGGAAGTTGGGGGATGGATGAAAAGGGCAAGGGATTAAGATCTGCAAATTACCAGTTACAACAACCATCCTGAGGATGTAAAGTACAGCATACAGAATATAGCCAATAATATTGTAATAACTGTGTGTGGTGTCAGATGAGTATTAGACTTCTTGGAGTGATAGCTTCGTAAGTTATATAAATGCCTAATCGTTATGCTGTACACCTAAAACTAACATAATATTGTATATCAACTTTAACTGGAAAATTAAAAATTATTTTTTTTAAAAAATTAAAAATATGAAATAAGGGGAAAATGAATGTTTTTACTGACATTATCTGTAATAATCAAAAACTAAAAAAGAAAAACAAATGTCCACCATCTGTAAAATGGATAAATTATGGTATATTCATATAATAGAGATAACTACCTCAGTTATACAAATGAATAAATCCCACAAACATAATATTAAGTAAAATATGCAACTTATGAAAGAATTCACATATCCCATTTATGTAAAATTCAAAAATAGACTAAATTATATTGTCCAGAGGTACATCTACAGGCAGTAAAAATACATTTACTCTTATTCAAATTCGGAAACAAAACAGATGCAGACAAATACAGGAATGGGTATTACAGAAGTCAGATTAGTGGTTACCTCTACTAGGGGGAGAGAGATGTAATCAGGAAGCACATGGAGCTTCTTGGAGCTTCTGTGTGTAGCTGTGTTCTATTTCTTAACCTGGGTCACAGGTACATTAGAATCTGTTCCATATAAGCTCTTCCTATATAAGTGATCTATTTCACAAGTTAAAGAAAAAAAACAAACCAAAAAAAGAAAAAAAGAAAGAGGGAAGAAACTTAAATGTTCATTGAGAAACGAATGGATAAAGAAAATGTGATACATACATACAATAAAATATAATTTAGCCCTAAAAAAAAGGATATCCTGTCATATACTACAACATGGATGAAACTTGAGGACATTATGGTAAGTGAAATAAGCCAGTCACAAAAATACAAATACTGCATAATTCAACTTACATGAAGTAGCTAAAGCAGGAGAAAATGTGGAGTAGTTAGTTGTTCAATAAATTTCAATTTTGCAAGATGAAAAATTTCTAGAGATTGTTGCACAACGATGTGCATATAGTTAACGCTACTGTACTGTACACTTAAAAATGGTTAAGATGGTAAGTTTTTAATTGCATTTTTCACTACAATTAAAAAAAACTCACACCCATAGGACAAACTTCACACTTTATAACACACAAGCCCTTCCTAAACTGGCTCCCATCTAGCCTCTTCTTCCACCATTCCTGCCCTTTTCCCCTTAACTTTATGCTTCAGCAATACTGAAAGACTTGTAGCTCCCCAAATAGCCATCTTTTCTCTTACCCTTTATGTATATGTTGCTACTTTTCTCCCCAGAAAGCCTTATCTTAATTTGTCCAGTGACGGAGTATAAACTGTCCTTGGGCTCTCAGATCGCATGAAGTTGTCGCTGCCTTCCCGGGACAGACTTGAGAGAATCTTCTACCATCCCACAGCACTTACAACTCTCCACTGTGGCACTTTGTTATTTGTGCTGTAATTATCAGCTGGCAGACTGTGATCTCCTTTGTATCACTACCATCTCACATCTAGTAACTGCCATCAAACTATTTTTTGACTGATTGAGTAAGTGAGTGAGTGGCACTTTATCCAGAAACCCAGAACCTGAGAGGAATGGAGAATTTCAAGATCCAAACTGACACTAGCATTGTCATTGAAAGAACTCATATGATAGTAGAAGAAAAGGAGTGAAAGGTTGAGACTGGGCGAGATAGTGCCAATCATGCTTCATGTGATTATGAAGGGACTCAGACTAGATAAAAAAGGCCATGAAATCACGGAAGAGTTGAGCAACTAAAAGAATATACAAAAATAATGGCACATGAGGTCCCAGAACACAAAATGAGGAGGCGATTAATCATTCCAACCCTCAGCTTCCTGAGCATAACACAAACAAAAGGACAGCATTTTCATAAAGCTAGGAAATCACAGGGCTCAGAACCACGGGCTCCTCTGGAAACAGAGTGGGGGGGCCCAGAATCCCTCAGATATTGTAATGGGATTGGGGCAGGTGGGAGACTGTTCCAGGTGCTGGAAGGTGCTCTTTATTTCTTTTGGCTTTATAGAGTCCTAGCACAACTTAAAGGAAGACAATTCTGGTTCACAAACTCTTGAAAAAAGTAAGTGGTCTTGGGGGCCAATAATGCTCATATTAACTAACTTTGAGTACTTACTATGCCTGATACTTTACCAAAAAAAAAAAAATCTTATTTACTCCTCATGATTTTTATGCCTATTTTACAAATGAATTGGGAGAGGGCTAAGAGATGAAGAAACTGGCCCAAAATCACAGAGCTAATAAGGGATAGTACCAGGATTCCAATGCTCTCTGATGCCAGGGAGCTTAACTACATACTTAATCTACCTAGCTCACAAATGCGTGGTCTGAATAGGCTTCTGTAAGGAAAAAATGACCCTTTCCCATGCCTTGACAATGTGATCTTTTCATTTAACTCAGAGGTATTTGCCCTAGGAGATCCACTCCCTCTACTCTTTATGACATTCCTCTTACAAGCACCAAAAAAACAGTACTTTGCAAGAGACCTTGGTAATTAGACCCCTCTGCCACGGCAGCAACAATAGACCAGCCAAATGTTCAAAATTATATCAATCACATTTAGCATCTAGGAGGAGAAAGTTATTCCTGGATGGTTGTCTTAAGATATAAAGAAATGCAGGAACAAGAAGCAACTAATAAGAAGAATCATTACTTGGGAAAACTTTGATTTCAGATCCTGGAGGGCTAAATGAAGAGTCCTGTGTGGCACCCCCTCAATTAATGGAAACCACAGATGGGAGAATATAAAAGATACCGTGAGTCTGGCCCTCTGACTCTTCCTGCACTAGCTCAGAGCAGCTGCCCGACTCCATTCCTGACAGCAACCACAAATCAAACAAGCTTCATGTAAGCGCGTGAAGAAAAGAAAAAAAAACAATTGGTGCAATACAGTCCTCCCACAACAACCCACCAGATAAGAGAAGATCACCGTTGATAGATCTGATGCTACGATGAACAGAAATATCTGTTGCTGGACTGGATGATAGAGAGACTGGCTGCATCACAAAGTTTATAAGAGAAGCATCCCAGATTTAAAAAACTTTCCCCAAATCCATGGGAAAGGGACGGCTTGAGCACTGCTTAGCATGAATACTGGATAAATGGAGAGGCTGGTGAAAAGAGATGAGACAGAACAGGGAACAACACAAAGCCAACTGTTGTCAGATCTACAATGAGCCTACGACAGAAGCGAGAAAGCAAAACAAGAAGCTATTCCTGTCTCCTTTCACCTCTGAGACACTGGAATCCACCTCCCCTCAATCTTTTACTTCTCTGGCTACTTTATTTACTGTTACTTTCGAGCAAAAGCACAATTAACAGAACAACAACAAAAAAAGGCCAAGATATCCACAGGCATAAGGGAGAGATCCCAAAAGTGCTATAACTAAAGATGGAAGTATAATGAAGATCAGAAGCAAAGCAAAAATTTCAAGAAAGCTAAATATTAGAAAACAATAAATGGACTCCAGCTAAAGCATAGATCGAACAAATTTTCCAGTCCCTATTCTATACAATCTTGTTGAGAAGCCCTCTCTATACATGAAACAAGATGGCTGGTATTCAGCTAAGTGCCAAAATAAAATGGGAGTGGGGAGGAACCACATGCAAAAAGATAGGATGTATTATCTCTACACTAGTGAAAAGAGAAATGAAAATATTTAAAAACTCAATCATTTACAAAGGCAGAGAGGAAAGGAGGGAAAAACACAGACTAAAGTTAGCATAAATAATTTCAAATATAACAGCAGTTAAGCAAATTGTAAATGAACTTAATGCATAAGTTAAAAGACTAATATCATCAGACTTGAAGAACAAATCCAGCTAAATATTTACATGCTCATAAGAATATTAAAAGGTTGGAAATAGAGGGATGGAAAAAAGATACAATCCATAGACACAAAACAATAGACCTGATGAGATTACATTAAAACCAGACAACCAGATTTTTTAAGTATTATTTAGGATATTCTCCACATATAAAGATGAAAGTTAGAAAGCTTTACAAAAACACAATTCTAAATATATAAAATCAATAATTCAAAATATATACTTATCAAAAATTTTTAAAGAAGATAAGTCTCATACCAATGATCTAAGAATTCACCTTAAGAAACTAGGGAAAGAAAAGAACATTAAACCTAAAATAAGCAGAAGAAAGAAAATAATAAGATAATATCAAAAAAACAGAATTAGAAAACAGAAAAACAGTAGATAAGATCAATGAAGCAAAGCTGGTTATTTGAGAAGATCGATACAATTGATAAATCTCTATCTAGGCTGATCAGAAAAAAAAAAGACAACCCAAATTACCAACATAAGCCATGAAAGAAGCAACATCACTACAGATTCTACAGATATTAAAAAGAATAATAAGGGAATATTGTGAATAACTTTATGCTTGTCAATTTGACAAATTAAGTGAAAGGGACAAATTCCTTAAAGATACAAACTACCAAACTCACTCAATGATAATGTTCTTTAGAGTACAATCTTCCTTCAAACAAAGCTCCAGACACAGAAAGCTTCACTGGTGAATTCTATGGAACAGTGAAGGAAAAAAATAACACCAATTCTACCCAACTCTTAAAAAACGGATGAGGAGGGCTCATTTTCCAACACATTCTTTGAGGCCAGTATTACCCTGATACCAAAACCAGACAAACACATTACAACAAAAGGAAACAACAGACTAATATCTCTCATGAACAGATATTAATGATCTACTGCTGCGTAACAAATTACCCTCAAACGTAATGACTTAAAACCCACAATTTCTGTGAGTCAGGAATCCAAGTGTGACTTAGCTAAGTGTTCCTGGTTCAATTTCACCCGTACAGCCTAGTCCAGTTGTTGACTGGGGCTGCAGTCTCATTTGAAAACTTGACCAGGGCTACAGGATCCACTTCGAAGCTCACTTGTGTGGTTGTAGATAGGCTTCAGTTCCACAGAGCCTGAGGTCTCAGTTCTTCCTAGGCTGTGAAACCGAGGGCCTAGTTCATCACCACACTATGTGGGTCACTCCAGAGAGTTACATACAGTATGCCAGCTTGCTTCTCCCAATGTAAAAGAGCAAGGGAGGAGACAGAAAGAAAGACCCCACCACAGAAGCTACATTCTTTTAGCAACCTAACCCTGAAAGTAGTGTTCTATCACTTCTACAATAGTCTAGTAACTAGAAGTGAGTCAGTTAGTCTTGTCCACATGCAAGGGGAAGAGATTACAAACACCATAAGTACCACGAGGCAAGGTTCATGGAGGACCATCTTGCAGGCTGCCCACTGCAATAATAGATGCAAAAATTCTTTTTTAATTTTTAGAAAATCAAATATGGCAATAGAGAGCAGGATAATGCATCAAGATCAAGTGGAGTTTGTGGTAGGACTGTAAAGTTAAACACTCAAAAATTAGTGTAATTTAACCACATTAACAAACTAAAAATGGAGAACTATATGGTCATCTCAATCAATGCAAAGTCTTTAATAAAATCCAACATCCATTAGTGATTAAAAAACAAAAAAACTCTAAGCAAACAAGGAACGGAACTTCTTCAACCTGATAAAGAGCATCTACAAATCCCTACACCTAACATCATACATAATGTAAAACACTGAATGCTTTCCCCCTAAGTTGGAGAATGACACAAGAATGTCATTCGCATCACTGTTATTCAGCATTATACTGCAGAGCCTACCAAGTACAATAAGGCAAGAAGAAGAAATGTAAGTTATATAAATTTAAAAGGAAAAAGTAAAACTATCTTTATTCGCAGTGACATGATCATCCATGTAGAAAATCCTAAGGAATCTACCAAAAAAAAAAACAACTCATGTTATGAGTTTTACACATTAGAAGATCAAAATATAAAATTCTATTGTATTTTTATATACAAATAAAATCAGACAGTGAATTTTAAAACATTTACAATATGATTACAAAAGGTAATTGATATAACATTCTCGAAATGGCAAAATTATAAAAAGATTAATGATTGCAAGGCATTAGGGATGGAGCGGGGAGCTCAGTGGGGGAGAAGTGAGTGTGCTCACAAAAGAGAAGTACAGAGATCCCTGTGATGGTGAAACTGTTGCCTACCTTGACTGCCGTGCTGGGTTCATGAACCCACACATGTGATATAAATTGCATAGAACTAAATACCACACACACACTTCTATGGCCATGCTACCCTGATAAAGAGCATCTACAAATCCCTACACCTAACATCATACATAATGTAAAACACTGAATGCTTTCCCCCTAAGTTGGAGAATGACACAAGAATGTCATTCGCATCACTGTTCCAATTCCGTCTGTTCTCAGAAGCTAAGCAGGTCGGGCCTGGTTAGTACTTGGCTGGGAGACCACCTACGAAGACCAGGTGCTGTAGTGTAAAAAATAAAATTAAAAAATAAGAATTGTAAGCTGGCAAGGTCCTTGCAATCTGTGAAGTCAACCGAGGATTGCCTCACCTAAAAAATAAAATTAAAAAAAAAATACACACACACACACACACACACACACACACACACACACAAACACACGGGTGAAGTGTGAATAATATTGGTGAATTGTATCAATATGAGTTCCGCGATTGTAATATTATGCTATAATCTTGCAACACGTTACTATTGGAGGAAACTGGGTGAAGGGTACAAAGGATCTCTCTGTGCTTTTTCTTACAACTGCATGTGAACCTACAATTACAACCAAATAAAAAGGTTAATTTAAAAAAATAGTTCTGGTTGCGACTTATTACCATGGCTACAGAACAATCAGACTTTTCCCAGAAGTGTAGAAAATTTTTATTTTCAGCTTGAATTTCTGTGCATCACCATCCTCCAGGGACACCTTGGAGTGGGGCTGTATTACTACAAGCACCCACTTTCATGTGGTTCCAGCATATCATGGAGAACTATCTATAAGTCCGGTGTGAATATACTCCTTCTCAGTCAACCGGCCATTCAGAAAGGTCCATTGAGGATTATATCTCTTTTTCAGTGGTAGAAAGAACCAGATGCAGCAACGTGTCTATTACTTAAGAAGGGATATCATAGCCCAAGATCACTGAACCCTTAGGTAGGTCACTAATAACAAAGACGCATGAATTTGGGTGGGGAGGGTTTAGTCCCACCTCTGGCATGCGTGCATCTAATCAGTGTCTAAAGTAGTTGCTACTTCTGCCTCCCAGATCCAATCAACATAATATTATCAATGGACCAGTGTGATGTCCTGTGAAGTGGAGAGGTGATCAATTTCCCTGCAATAGTTGTTTCAATGGCCCCGAGTGAAGGTGGTGTATTGGTGGCCCTGCCAAGCATTCCCCAGAATAACAGCTGCATGTTACTGAAGGTGCCATTATCTTTCTTGCACTTCAATTCCCCCTTCCTTAACCCTTTTCCAGATCTGTACCTTTCTCACTCTCTCTCTACCGACCCACTTCCTTGGGGACCACCACCCCTCAACTTCATGTCATCACCACCCCACTGGGGAGAAGTCCTTAACCCTGCCCAAGGAGCCTCTACCACAACACACTCCCCATTATCCCTGGGACTGGCAGTCCATCTACTCTCCCGCCCTCACAGCTACAAACAAAAGCCACATTGACTCATGCCGTGGGGACAATACCCCTGCCAACCAAGTCTACCTTTATTCAACCTAGGAGAGTGTGCTTGGCCACTGGCTGAGGGGAAAAGAGGAGGGAAAAGCCAGTGTCAGATACTCTGAGGGAGGCGAAGCTGAGACACAAATGCCGAGACCTGCGAACACTTCCTGTTTTACCATCATAACTAGCAAATCTGTGCAGACAACCCCAGGAAGAGAAGATCAGTATACAAGGTACCACGTACCTACACTTCCTGCTCACAATCAGTCCCTGGGAGACAGCATCCTCCTGGGAGGGGGTGGGGTCAGGAATTCCCCTAGTATAGTGACTGGTGTCTGCATTCGCAGGTTTCTAGGACTATAGGAAATAGAATCTTCCTTCTGGGTTCCATCCTCCCATACCCAAGTCCCGCCTCTAACCCTCCCATCTAGTCTGGAGTACAAGGCTCCAGGAGAGAAAAAGGACTAAGATGAAGGGGGACAGGATCTAGAGTTGTGGTTCTATGTCAGAGAGAGAAAAAGACATTAAACCCCTAAACTTATGATTCCATGAGAAGCCAGGACTCCTGGCCCAGTTCTAGGGTATCTTGTAGTTAGCCGGAGTGCTAACAGAACCAGAATGAGATGACAGTAGGGAAAGAAGGATGGCCCCGGCTCATGATCTGCTTATCTCTCTAACCTGCGGGGTGACCCTGGGGCCCCCCTTCTGTGTGCTGAGGTGGC
>NW_011889517.1:300913-306654 GCF_000151845.1 Pteropus vampyrus | reverse complement strand
CCTCGACACCAAGGTAAGTGAGAGCCAAGTAGACTTACAGAGGAAAGAAAATTGAGGTCTGACGTTACTATCTGTGCTGTGGACATATAATTAATCCAGGGAATGTGAAATAAACGTAAGATGAGCTGTATCTCTGCCCTTTCAGGTTCACAGTCACAATGAGTCAGCACCATATCCACGAAGCATGTCATTTAAGCCAACTACACAAAATTTAAGAGAAAGAACTTACTTTTATTGAGGGCCCACTTGGTCCTGCTTTGCTACATTGCCTCATTTAACTGTAATGACACCATATGCAAAAAAAAAAAAAAAAGAACCCTCCAACCCCTGTGAAGAAGAACTTCAGGTCTGAGGATGGAGGGAGAAATAAAAAGAAAAGAAAAAGATCCTCAAATCTCACACCTTATATAAAAATTCACTCAAAATGGATCATAAAACTATAAAACATTTAGAAAAAAATAGAAGAAAATCTCCATGACCTACAGTTAGGCCAACAGTTCGTAGACATGACACCAAACGCATAGTCCATGAAGAAAATAATGATAAGTTGGACTTATCAAAATTTAAAAACCTTTAAAAAAACTCTGTGAAAGATACCTGTTGAGAGAATGAAAAGACAGGCTACAGACTGAAAGAAAATATTCACAAATCATAAAGCTGACAAATGACTATATATCTAAGGTACTAGCAAAACTCGACACTAAGAAAACAAAAACTGAATTAAAATATGGGCCAAAGACATGAAGAGGCACTTCACCAAAGAGCATTTATGGGTGGCAAATAAACACATAAAAAGATGTTCAACTTTATGAGTCATTAGGAAAATGCAAATTAAAAATACAATGAAATACCACTACACGCACAAGAGAATGACAAAAAAATTTAAACACGAAAAATGTTTTGCATAGATGTGGACCAACTAGAGCTCTCAAATATTGCTGGGGGAATGCAAAATGGTAGCCACATTAGAAAATAGTTTAGGAGTTTCTTATAAAATTAAACATATACTTCTATATGACCCAGAATCCTACTCCTGGATGTTTACCTTATGGAAATGAAAACTTAAGTTCACACAAAAACCTCTACATAAATGTTTACAGCAGTTCAATTCACAGTGATCAAAACCTAAAAATAACATAAATGTCTTACAATAGACATTTGGGTAGATAAACTGTGCTGCATGCATGCAATGGAATTCTCCTCAGCAAAAAGAAGAGAGGAGGAGGAGAATGAGGAGGAGGAGGAGAGGAAGAAGAGGAAGAGGAAGAAGAGGAAGAAGAGGAAAAGGAAGAGGAGGAAGAGGAAGAGGAAGAGAAAGAAGAAGAAGAAGAAGAAGAAGAAGGAGAAGGAGAAGGAGAAGGAGAAGGAGAAGGAGAAGCAGCAGCAGCAGCAGCAGCAGCAGCAGCAAACTGTTGTTGACGCAACAACTTGGATGAACCTCAAGGGCATGATGCTGAGTAAAAGAAGTCAGCCTCAGTAAGTTACACATTGTACGATTCCATTTACACGGTGGCATTCTCAAAAAGCAACACTGTAGTGACAGACAACAGAGCCTGCCTGTATTCTCTGAGCTATTCATTTGAACATTCAGGACACGCAACAATCAAGAGTGGAAAGAACTTAAACTTTACATTTATATAAGCCCATGTTAGAATCTAAGCTCTCAGATTTGCTATCTGATTTCGTGCCTCTATGAGCCCAGTTTCCTCGTCAGTAAAATAACAGGAAAGAAAAAACTTTTTTTTAATTATCATGACTTCTTTTAGTGTACAGTTTTGTGAACGTCAGAGCAGATATACTTTCATGAAACCACCACCACTATTGGGATACACAACCATCTCATCGCCTCCCCAAACTCCCTCGTGCTATCCTTTTATAGTCACGTCTCCCCACCCTCCAACCCCTGTGAAGAAGAACTTCAGGTCTGAGGATGGAGGGAGAAAGAAAAGAATGAAAGGGAAGAGAAAAGGATAAGGAGGGAGAGAAGGAGAGGGAGGGAGAAGAACGGGGCCAGGGATAGGGAGAGAGGAATTTCCTAACAGTGGTACGCGTTAATATACAATGGAGATACGAGGTTATTTATATCTCTCTCCTTGACGGCATGATACATTCTCTCTATTCTTAAGATGCATTACCACCCTTCACACCTCCCCCAGATGCCAACCCAGTCTCTGTGAACAACCTGGCTCCTTTCCTCCTCCCCCCAAAAACTAAAGGACTTGGTCCTGATTTTCTCCCTCTACCCCTCCTCTCAGTATGGTCAGACAGCACCACTGTCTAACCTAAATGATATGTGAGGGTCGGCCCTACCCTGTGACTGTCGATACTGTACACCACCTGTCCTGTCAGTCACATAACTTGCCCCTTCACGCTATCCCAACGGCCTTACCAAAATCATCTCTGCAGCTGGGTAACATCTGCCATTTAACAAAGGAATTTCCTTGCAACCAAATATGTAGGATATGGAGAAAAGACTAGACAAATGAGACACCCTTATAAGGCCTCCACATAATACAGCAATCCTGGCAGGAGGAGGAAATCAGGCCATTCTAGAGCTATTTACGAGATAAGTTACTCCCAGTCCAGGAACTGCGTCCTGACAGCTTGGCCCACAGGAAGCAGGAATGAAGACTGTGAGGAGCAGAGCTGAGCCCACAAGCACTAACTCCACCACTGACAACAACCACACACTAAACAGGCATCATGTCAAGCCCTGAAATGGAAATAACAGTTGTTGTCTCATCTGTCTCTCCTGCAGCCCATCCAGAAAAGATGAGATCATCATGGCTACAATGTTAACTCCGAGGTGCAGAAGAGGACGGCCCAAGAACGAGGCCAGCCTCACTGACGCTGAGAGAGACAAGGGGAGTGGTAGCATCACAGGGTTTTCGGGAGAAACTGTCCATGTGAAAGGACTTTGCCTAAACTCATGAGAAGGGGCATCCTAGAACTTCCCCTTCTCTAATACTGGCTTATTGCAAGAATGCTAAATGGAAACTAGAAATATCAGAAAGAAACTCCAAAAAAGCAAGAGTTGGGGGAGTGGGGTTTCTTGCTTAAAAGCCTAGGACACAAATGAGGACACATAGCTATGAGGAATCTTACCCCCAATTCAAAACTTGGGGCATCAACCAGGACCTCTCCATTCACCATTTCTCTGGATACCCTGTCCACTGAAAGAACTGTGCAGAGTACAATAGTTCAAAAAGGAACTATTGTGTTAGGAGATCAGAAAAGAGTATAGTAAAATAAATTGGCTTATATCCTTGCAAATTACAGATGTCGGATGTAAACTAGGAGCTGTTAAATTTAGACTTTAAATTTGGAAAAACTTGGTCATTTGGAAACATCAACTATCAGAAACAGGCAGAGCTTGTTGCAAGAGGAAGCACAGACTGCCCTCTAGGCTGCGTCAGAAAAATATGGCCTACACCATAAAGCAGAGGTCCCCAACCCCCAGGCCATGGACCGGTACTGGTCCATGGCCTATTAGGAACCAGGCCACACAGCAGGAGGTGAGCAGCGGGCGAGCAAGCGAAGTTTTATCTGTATTTGCAGCCACTCCCCAACGTTAGCATCACCGCCTCAGCTCCACCTCAGATCATCAGGCATTAGATTCTTATAGGAGCACTGGTCCCTGGTGCAAAAAAGGTTGGGGACCACTGCCATAAAGGATGTACTGGTCTTGCTCCACTGCACTGCTGTCTCAATCTGATACAAAATGGCACAAGCCTGTGCCATCAGTTGTCCCTTGTCCCTTCAACATTTATAAAAGTTTAGACATGTTGTATCTCTACATGGAAACTTGAAGGTTAAGACAACTTTTATGCACATGCTCAATCAAAAAAAAAACATAGCTATTACTCACAAAACAAAGAAACAACCTGGCAGCCTAAAGTTAAATAAATGGAAACAAGATACTGTCCGAAGCAGGGAATAACTGAAGCTTGTAAATTGATCTATAATATTTTAGGGGAATTTAGAGAAAGTATAATATTCCTTGCACAAACAAATGCATAGCCTCGATGAGGACACATCCATCATTCACCCATCAAATGGTTATATGGCAGCACAAGGCATAACATGATTAAAGGAATAAAATCAACATTTATTAAGGACCAGCCATGTGGCATTTTACATTTAGCACCATATTTAATTCTCCAGAAACCCTGTTTCACATCACTCTTCATATTTTATAGATGCAGTAACTAAAGCTGAGAACTTAAGAAACTGTCCTAAGTCAGACAGACAGTAAAGTGGCAGTAACGGGATTTAAGTTTACCCCATCTAACTGCAAAGCCCAGTTGCATGCCTCCAATGTCAAAGTGAATAATGGCACAGGTAATAAATGTTTCAGGAACTCAGAGAAGGGATGATCCCTCTGCATTATAGCGGCTAAGGAATGAATCACTGCCATCATTAAAATGTCAGTGCCTTCACATCAAGCTCAATCCTTTCTTTCCCGCTAAATGTGAATCCTAAACGAGACTCCATCCAACCTCTGCTTCAAGTATCTCCAGCAACCAGGAAATCACCTCCCCTGACCACACATTCATGTTGTAACAACCTGATTATTGGCAAATTCTTCTTCATACAGAGTCGACATCTGTTTGCCACCATGCCATAGCATCCGATCCAGGAGCTACCTCGCCAGAAACAATGTCTGAACTACAGCACAGGACCGTTCAGCAAAGATTTCACCGCCTGTCGGCTTGGCTCGGGCACTGTAGGCACCATCTGAACAAAAACTAATTCCTCCCGCAAAAGCCAGATCCCTCTGCTCCTCACTCTCACCAGAAATATTAATTCCACATGATGTCTACTCCCTCAAGTCATCTCTTCTAAATCAAATTTTATACTCGTTCATGTGATTGGCTGAGTCTCAGTCACATGGCCCTCAATGCAAGAGAATCCGGGAGAGGAAGACTGTGAACTCTACCTTAGGAAGGCAAGAGTCATAAGAAGTGGGCATTCCCTTAACACGGGCACTCAAAAGACACCAAGGATCTGCCACGTACATGGCAAATGTCCACTACAATCCATCATTTGGCTGCCCACTATCTTTTGTAAAAGGAAGATGAAGCTTAACTCTCCCCGGAACTGAAATAACCCAATCTCATCTGTTACTGCTTTCGACTCCGAGAATGGGATGTCTAGGTGATGCCCATTCCACCTCTAAGTTAGTCACATTCCCGAACAGGTATTTTATAAACTGTAGACTAAACTGTAAACTTCACCACCAACAACATACCACATATAAAATAGCAGAAGGCAGAAAAGAGAGAAACAGGAAATCTGTTAAAATATGCAAATACACACATCACAGAGCAAGGAAGGAAATATAAGCAGATAGTTCAGTCCTCATTTCTGAAATTGGTCACCTGACTGGAGCTGGAGCTGTCCCTATTCCATCCTCTTGCCTTCGGCCAGTGCAAGTGAAATAAAACTTGAAACTTGGTGGATGTGAACCTTAATGATGTTGTGGGACTATCATCCTTGCCCTGCACTACCTACCTCTTCGCTTCTCATTATATGAGTGAAAACGGATGTCCTTCATTTGTTTACACCTCTGCTTTTTGGTTCAACTGGTGCAGGGCTACAGGACAGGCCTTCTCCAGCTGTAGATTCTCCTCTATTCTGCTGATGGTAGAATGCAGAGTATGGTTGCCAGCTTTAGCAAATAAAAAGACAGAACTCCCAGTTAAATTTGAATTTCAGATAGACGATTTATTTTAATATGT
>NW_011889517.1:294698-300863 GCF_000151845.1 Pteropus vampyrus | reverse complement strand
GTCACATGGCCCTCAATGCAAGAGAATCCGGGAGAGGAAGACTGTGAACTCTACCTTAGGAAGGCAAGAGTCATAAGAAGTGGGCATTCCCTTAACACGGGCACTCAAAAGACACCAAGGATCTGCCACGTACATGGCAAATGTCCACTACAATCCATCATTTGGCTGCCCACTATCTTTTGTAAAAGGAAGATGAAGCTTAACTCTCCCCGGAACTGAAATAACCCAATCTCATCTGTTACTGCTTTCGACTCCGAGAATGGGATGTCTAGGTGATGCCCATTCCACCTCTAAGTTAGTCACATTCCCAAACAGGTATTTTATAAACTGTAGACTAAACTGTAAACTTCACCACCAACAACATACCACATATAAAATAGCAGAAGGCAGAAAAGAGAGAAACAGGAAATCTGTTAAAATATGCAAATACACACATCACAGAGCAAGGAAGGAAATATAAGCAGATAGTTCAGTCCTCATTTCTGAAATTGGTCACCTGACTGGAGCTGGAGCTGTCCCTATTCCATCCTCTTGCCTTCGGCCAGTGCAAGTGAAATAAAACTTGAAACTTGGTGGATGTGAACCTTAATGATGTTGTGGGACTATCATCCTTGCCTTGGACTACCTACCTCTTCGCTTCTCATTATATGAGTGAAAACGGATGTCCTTCATTTGTTTACACCTCTGCTTTTTGGTTCAACTGGTGCAGGGCTACAGGACAGGCCTTCTCCAGCTGTAGATTCTCCTCTATTCTGCTGATGGTAGAATGCAGAGTATGGTTGCCAGCTTTAGCAAATAAAAAGACAGAACTCCCAGTTAAATTTGAATTTCAGATAGACGATTTATTTTAATATGTCTCATTCAGTATTGGAATATGCTTATATTAAAAAATGACTCGCTGTTCATCCGAAACACAAATTTAACTGGGCATTCTGTATTTTAAACTGGCAATTCCAGAGAGTGAAAGAATTAGCGCAAGGCTCCTCAGACATTAGGAATATGTGTAAACGTTCTATTCAGAGAGGATAAGAGCTGAAGGCAGCAGAGGATCCAGCCAATATATACTAATGAATGAGTCACCCCATTTACAAGCCTAAGCTGAAACTAAGGGCATGGTAGAATGGTTTGAGGAAGGTATCTGTTCCCTGTGCTTCCCCATCTCCAAACTAAATGCCTTATAAATCCCCCAGAGAAAGGACACTCCACCGTGTCACCCCTACTCTTCCCTGGACTCCCTGCTTCTCCAAGTCTGGGGGAAACAACAGATATTTACTTGAAACCCAATTATGATAGTTATGAGTTGTGTGATCTTGGTCACATTAATGTGTCTGAGTCTCAACTCTCCATTTGTAAAGTGACAGTAATGGTATTTCCCAAGGTTATTATGGGAGGGAAGGGAACCTCAGATACTGACAACCGTGTGTACGTACTCTACCTCAGCAAAACGAGCTCGATTCCTAACATGAGAGCAGGAAACCTCAGCATCCCAAGAGAAACCATCCTTCCACATCTTCATCCCCATTGGCAGGTCTCGGCCTCCTTTCGGTGGTAGAGCAGAAAGGGCTCTTGATTTGTGCCTGCTCTTAAGTGGGTTGCTGCTCACATTTTAACATGGAATGGAATGGGATGGAATGGAATGGAACGGAATGGAAACTAACCGAGAACACTGTATCTCATGAGGATAAACATTGTTTCCTCAAACTTTTGAGTCATTTGTATGCGCGTATGTTTGTGCTCACATACTCACACATATATGTGTATGTGCATTTCCTCCTGTGGTCTATAGCCATAAAGGAGCATATGCTCAGTGAATGCTCAGCGTAACAAATCTCCCCCACTCATGTTCCTGATAGGCCTTTAACAAACTGGCCTAACTGGAATAGACGTGATCCCCACCCACCCCCAGCTCCAGACAAGGCACCATGGTGGAGAGTTCATCCTGCAAGCCAGGACTTCAGAGTTCAGGCCTCAACTTCACCTCTAGCAAAACAAAGAGCACCTCTGGGAGAACTATTCATCAAAAGACAGGTCTTCCTCTCCCGCTGCTGTTCTTTCTCCTGTGCTCCAGAGCTGAAGCCGGTGAGTCTCAGAGTCCTTATTCTGGAAGCTGCAGGATCAGCTCCTAAAACAAAGTGAGTCAATATAGCTGAGTCTTAAACAGGAGCACAGTATCTCTCTCTCTTCTCTCAAGAGTCCAGCATGAAGTTTCCACTTGGGATGTGCCCACCCATTCTCTGCAGCCTATGGGAGTTCCCAGAAATAAGGAACCCCATACTGATTGGGAAGAAGCCCAGAGGAGTTGGGAGAAAAAGGGGTATCTCCTCCAATATGTGTGCGCATGTACATAAAATCCTATGTCCTCTTCATCTTCCGAGCTTTGGGCTACACATTACCTTATATTTTGGCTGTTTTGGGACACAGTCCATGGGCTGTGGAGAAAGTCAAGCCAGGAACCTGGAGAGCTTGTCTTGCATGGTGACAGAGGAGGGTTGAGGCAGGGGCAGAAGGGGAGTAGGGGAAATCTGAGGTAAAAAATACCTGAATGTCATCTGAGGCCAGTTGGCTATTGTGCCTGAAAGAAGGGATGAGAATTTATAGGGGATGTCGTGGCTAGAGAAAGCAAATAATAGGGACACCTGAGAGAAGATGGCAGAATATAGGATGAGGATGTGATTCAAGAGAAGCCTCTCTCAACTTTAACCCAGCTCGTGAGTTCTCTGAAGAGACTGCTGATGCCCTGGGGTTGTCTGTTCCAGGGGAGATCATCAAGGGCACAGAGTGCAAGCCTCACTCCCGACCTTACATGGCCCACCTGGATGTTGTCACTTCCCAGAATGACCTGAAGAGTTGTGGAGGTTTCCTGATAAGACAGAACTCTGTGCTGACAGCTGCTCACTGTGAGGGAAGGTGAGACAACAGGGTCCTGTTTGTCTCCAAATGGGAGATAAATATCCAGGGTAGCAACCAGGACACAAATGCAGGGGGGCCTGAGTAGGGGCTTCTGGGCCTGGGTCACCTTAAGGAGAAGCAAGACTTGGGCTTAATGAAATTGTTCCCATAATTGAATCCTACAGAAGAACAGGAGGCTCCATCCAAGCATCCCTCCTCTATAAGTAGATCCCTCTCCCCAATACAACACAAGATGCATGACTCACTCTCCAGAGCCCCACCCAGTTCTCTAGGTCCTTTCCTTTATGCCCTATTCAAGAACACTGGCCTTTAGTCCTCAGGATCCTGAACCTGTCCTTTCCATGGGAAGCAGAGAATAGAGTCCACCTGAGACCCCATCACTTCCCCTTCTCTCTGATATCTCTTGCTCCAGAGAGCTGGCCCTCACATAGGGCTCCCTGAATTAGAAAGTGCTAACCCTGTCCCCTGGGTCCTCCATGGTTTGCTCAGTCCCTAGCTGTTTCCAAGGGTCTTTGAAATTATCTCTGTTCCTTGGGAAAACTTCCTTGAGTAAAATCTAAGCCCCCTCAAATGCCACAGAGGCCCAAGAAAAGGGGAGTGGGTAGGGTCCTGTGACCTAGTGAGAGACTCCAGTCCACTTTTCTCAGAATGGCACATCGCAGGAGAAACCCCAAGCTGTCACTGTTTCTCCTTGACCTTCCTTCTCCCTCACAACAGCTCTATAATTGTCACCCTTGGGGCCCACAACATTACAGAGAAAGAAGACACATGGCAGAAGCTTGAGGTCATAAAACAATTCCCTCATCCAAAATTCGATTACACTCTTACTCATCATGACATCATGTTACTAAAGGTGACAACATCTTTCTTCCCCCTCTTCACTATCTGTTCTCTAAGGCTTTTCATTCAGATCCCTATTGCCCTGAAATTTCCCCAACCTGCCTCTGGACTGTACCCACCTCCAACTCACCCCTCTGGACATTGCTCTAATGTGAAGCGATTTATGCTGTCCCTCCCTGACTGCCTCCAACTGCATCATAATCCATTTCTAGCACTGATAACTCCTCATTCCCTTCACAGTTGAAAGAGAAAGCCAACCGGACCCTGGCTGTTGGGGACACTCCCCCTTCCATCACAATTCAACTTCATCCTACCTAGGAGAATGTGCCAGGTGGCTGGCTGGGGAATAACAGAAATGGACAAATCAGGCTCCGACACTCTGCAAGAGGTGAAGCTGAGACTCATGGATCCCAAGGCCTGCACACACTTCAAAATGTTTGAACACAATCTCCAGCTGTGTATGGGCAATCCTAGGAAGACAAAATCTGCATCTAAAGTAATCCTTAGACTAGGGTTCTTCTCCACAAATCACTCTTCAGGGTCCAGACATCTCTTAAAAGAGGATGGGGTCAGAAAATTGTCAGGCAATGCCAGGGTTTGAAGTCAAAGGACTGAAGAAACTGGAATTGTCCTTCTGAGGATCTATTCTCCCTTAGCCCTGTGCAGTCTCTGACCATCCCTCTCAGTCTGCTAAATAGGATACAAGGGGTGACAAGAAGGAAAGGAAGAAGAGGCATCAGACTAAGATGTATAACCCCATGAGGAGCCAGGACTCCTGGGTCTGACCCTAGGTCAGACTTTGATTCAGAGTTGGGACCCACAAGCATGAGTGAATGATTTCCCTGGCTCACCTTCTGTTCATTCTCATTCTCTCTCTGTCTCTCTCTCTCTCTGTCTCTCTCTCTGTCTCTGTCTCTGTCTCTTTGTCTCTGTCTCTTTGTCTCTTTCTCTCTCTGTCTCTCTCTCTGTCTCTCTGTCTCTGTCTCTGTCTCTCTCTCTCTCTCTCTCTCTCTCTCTCTCTCTCCCCCTTTCTCTCCACCCCCACTCCTACACACACACAGGGAGACTCAGGGGGCCCTCTTCTGTGTGTTGGGGTGGCCCATGGCATTGTCTTCTATGGACGGAAGGATGTAAAACTCCCTGTTGTCTTCACCCGGATCTCCCACTACCGGTCCTGGATCAATGAGGTTCTGAAGGAGAACTAACCCCAGAGCCTGGGCCAGCCTGAAAGGAAATATGAATCTGGACCTGAGTAGGTTCTCTGTGTCATGCGCTCTGGAGCTGTCTCTGGTTCCTGCTGAGGTCCTGCCACATCCCTGGACTTCAAGAAGTTTTCTCCAGGTCACAAAACTCTCAGTAAACCTCAATAAAGACTGAGGTTCCAGACAGCAGTGTGTGTCTCCTCCCTCGTCTGCTCTCTTCTCCTAGCACATAGCAAACTGATGCCCAGCCCAGGCAGCCTATAAGCTTTGAAAGAGGTAGGTCTATGGGTGTGTGTGACAGAAAGACAGAGAGCGGGGCGCGGGGTGGGAGGGGCGGGGCGGATAATGAAGAAAAAATAAGGAAAGAAAGAAGAGAAAGGGATTCCCCGGAGAGGCAGAATCCATATTTCCAACTTGTTTAAGAAATTACACCTTGCCTTAATTATCAACCCTATACCAATTCAGATTTATATTTAGTAATATTCAGAATCACTAAAAACATTTTGAATTGCAAACAAGACGTACAATGTTTATAGCATCCCTGACCTCTCCCCAGCTGATGTCAGTAGCAACATCCTCTCTCCACCACCAAGGTGTGACAACCAAAAACATCTCCAGGAATTGCTAGATGTCCTCCAGGTGGGGCAAGAATCACCCTTAGTTGAGGGCCGAGGGTTATATAGATACAGAAAAGGGTTATACAGGATACAGAAAAGGCAGTTGGTACCACACAGGGCCCTCCTCCCAGTCGACCAAGATAGATAAGAAAAGATCTACCATATGTGGAGCTTTAATCTGAGAGGCAGATTTCCTCTCACTCATTGCTGCAAAACAGATAGCTGGAGCAGATAAAAGGAGGGTTGCATTACAAGTTCTGCACAGCAACACCCCCCGCCACAAAGGGCTGCACCCAAACCAGCAGGAAGTTGAAAGCCTAGAGCCTGCTCAGCACAAACACTTGCCAGTTGAGAGACTGGCTGAAGGAGCGAAAACAGGGCAGGACAGGGACAGACACAACAAGAGCCTGCAGTTGATAGCACTCCTCGCTTCTGAGGGTATGGTGAATCCCTTCCATCAAGTGAACTCTTTCTAGGAAGCTGTCTTTGAGAAATAATCAGAGATATGCACAAAGATTCATGAATAAAGATTTTAACCTCGGCATTTTTAATAATAAAAAGACTGAAATCCTAGCCATGGAATAGTTTAATAATAA
>NW_011889517.1:287054-293553 GCF_000151845.1 Pteropus vampyrus | reverse complement strand
CGTTCATCCCTCAGCACCAGAGGCTTCACCCAATCCATTGGAAGGGCACATCCCAGGCCTGCCCAGTACACCCACTGACCTAGCTGAGTCCCCTAAGCTAAAGAAAGAGAAAGAAGCTAACACTGCTCAAATCAAACCACATTGTCTGAGTGCTGACTATGTGCCAAGACAGAGTTGTGCGTGTAACGCAAGGGGAGGGATCTGTTTCATTATGAGGGCTCTAAGGCAGGATTCTTTTCCCTAGGAAGACTCTGGAATTTTCCTCTTCTCACTGTGACTACATATCCCATCTCAGTCCCCCTACATCAGAGAGAGATGTAGTAGAAGCTAACATCTCTGATTTGTGCCCAGATTATATGATTTGTGGTTAAGGTCATTATTTTCTAAGTCTATGTTTTTTGTTAAATGATGAAAGGCTTTTGTCCTTACCCAATCTTTCAGTACTTTCAAGTTATTCGGAGAGTTTGAGTACTTGGAGTTTTTTGGTTTGGCTTTGTTACATTGCTTTAGGGCACCAAATCAAACAAAATGGCTCCCCAGAAGAGGAGTTGGCTGCATTACTTTGGGTTCATTTCCTCATCAATATTTTCATCATTAGGCAGGGGTAGCCAAGGAGCTAATATCTTTGCTCATTTTCATGATGCTTTTCCTGATGAAAATCTTCTGATTTTCATCTCACACATGATCTTATCTTTGCTGCACCTGCTGGCTCTCAAAAGTGCAGCACGACCAACTGCAAGTTTTCCATTATCACCCCCACCTCCAGACTGTGAAGCAATCTTGTCAACCTGTTCTCTGGGCATTTATCCTCAAAGAGTCTGTCTGTCAGGTCCCAGCAGCAAGAGATGGCACAATCACATAGGAGAATTTAGGTAAGTTCAGTGGAGCATTTGTTTGCAAAGGGGACAGGGTTACAAGAAACCAATAGGGAGTAGTGACACACCCCAGAGCTGGCAAGAGTGAGAAGCCACCACTGTCCCTTCGTCATGAAGGGGCCTGGTGAAGGAGTGGTTACTAGAACCCAGAAAAAGGGTTGAGGTTCTGCTTCCACTAACTCTACCTGTAGCTGCATGACACAGCATCTATGGGCTATGATAGAGGAAGGACTCACAAGCAACCCGTGGTCTGTCACAGAGGGATTGTGTGAATAAATTCCACCATTCCACTCTTCCCTTGCTCCATAACTCCCACAGTGCTTCTCTGGCCAATACCCACTGAAAGCCAGAAGATGTGGGAGCTTTTAAGCAGCCCAGAACAGGGCCCCAGAACAAGATAGAGGGTGGATCTGCCTACATTCAACCCCCCAGAGAACCGTTCGTAGAATCCTGTGGCCTGTTCTTCCTCTCATGTCTTTATTTCAAAGTCCTAAAGTCACATACCATTCCATTCACAGCAGGATCCTCAACTCTTCCTCTTCAAGGACAGAAAGAAAAGGAAAAGGTCATATCACTGAGGCGTAGATAGTCTCAGCCTTTGCTAACATAGTTTTCAGTACAGGAGAGGTAACAGTGCCAGGAAGGCTATTATTGTGATTGACTTCTACATGGGAGGCAAGAAGGGCTACTTTTTTAAGGTAAACCCCTCAAGAGGCAGAATTCTTGACCTAGGTGACAGAGGCCACCAAGGGGTCTGGAGCCAGAAAAACATCTTTTGACCACTCAGTAACAACTAACTCCTAACACTCCCACCATTCCATCACAGAGGGAGTACCCACTCCCATGCCAGGAAATATAGGGTGACACTAATCAAAGTTCATCCAACAGCTTTGGGAGAACAAAGTGTTTGACATCTCTTCTGCCTTGTGTTTTGCCCTCTTTGTCCAGCAGTTTCTCTACTCCCTCACTGCCTCGTCTGCATCTGAGAGAACTGCTTACCTCAGGTCTTCTCACTACACTTGCTCTAACCTTCAGGAAATATTATTCCAATCATTTGCCAAAGGAACCTACAAAATACCCAGCACTTTGCGGGAGGGGGGGCTTTTGTGTACGGGATATGAGCGGCTACTAATAGTTGGGGGCCCAAAATGCAATAGTGGCCCATCTGTTAGAGTTGAGACTTAGCAGATGCCAAGTGACAGCGTCTTTGCCTACATCCATCTCACAGTGGGTCATTTGAGTCCTTGACCCCCATCCTGTTGTCAATTTCCTGGTCCCTGCATGCATACTTGGAATGTACATACAGTATTCAGAAGCTGACAGACTCTCATAATGATTCTCTGATTTCTAAAGTAAGGTCCATTTTGGTAGAAAAGCCTGTGTAGCTGCCTCCCCACCTCTAGCCAAAATGGTAACTCAGAAGCAATGCAACATCCTAGGTGAAATGGCTTAGTTTAGTGGTACCCTCAAAGACGTAAAGCATATAGGAATGGTGCCCTGGAAAGCCAGATCTACCATGACAGCTGACAGTGGACTACCATAAACTATAGCCCAATTGCTGTTGCTGTTTTGCATGTCATGTCTTTGCAACCTAATAGGACAGCAACCTAAAGCAGCAGGCATGCTTGCCAAGGGATAGAGCAGGAAGGTAAAATAGATGCTAGAGGAGAAAGATAACTTCTAATAATGACCCCAGGACCAATTGCAACAATAGGGATTGTAGCTGTCTCTATAAAGGCGTTTTTTAAATATGATTAACATTTAAATCGGTAGACTTTGAGTAAACCTCCATAATGCAAGTAGACCTCATCCAATCAGTTGAAGGCCTTAAGAGCAAAGACTGAGGTTTCCTGAAACAGAAGAAATTATCAAGACTGCAACATAGTAACCCTGCCTGAGTTTCCAGCCTGTTGCCCTATGGAATTAAGATTCAAGACTGCAGCATTACTCCTACTTGAACTCCAGCCTGCCAGCTTCTCTATATATCTATATATCTATATCTATGTATATATACATACTTTGTTGTTGTTATTGTTGTTGTTTTGTTCTTGTTGTTTTTGTTGTTGTTATAGTCGGAAATGACCACTACCTTGAAGAATCAGCAACCAGATGAAATTAACTGACTGCAGGGCATGAGTGGATCAGATCATTTCAGAGGGAGGAGGGTAGCTGATACTGTTAGTGTCCTGTCCATATTCCATCACGGCTCACTGAAGTGAGCCTCTCCAGAAGGCTTCTTACTCCAATCATCCACAACTCTCTCCCTAAGAGCTTTCTCCAGTTGTAGGAGCATGCTCAGCCAGTGTACACGGCAGACCAGAAATGCTCACTAAAGTGGCTTCAACCCATGATGGATGGGAACCGCTTGGTAATATTGTTCTGGTGGGACAACTCTGAGACATGTCTATCACCATCTCCCAAGAGTCTCAGGTGAGTTGAAGTTCCACTTACCCACGGTGGCAATCTGTTCATCAACACGCCCTGTATTCTCTTTCCTTCTTCCTTTCTCTACTTCACTTCTCCACTTCTCTGTTGATGCTTCCAGGAATCACATCACAGATAAACTACTTACACTCAAATCTTCGTATCAAGATCTGTTTCCGGTGGAATCCAATCTAAGCTACTCTCAGACTTCAGGATTTATTTAAAACTGCTATAATTAGTACAATGTGATGTTGATACAAAGGCAATCAGTTAGAGCAATGAAAGGTAATAGAGCCCAGAAACAGACACATTCGTCCGTGGACACTCGGTTTATGGTGAAAAAAGAACTATAAAGCAGTGGGAAAGAACAGTCATCTCAGTACACATTGCTGGGCCAAGTGAATATCCATGGAGAAAGATGAAATTTGACCCCTAGCTCACAAATACAAAAATCAATTCCAGGTGATTCACACATGAGAAGTAAAACAATAAAAATTCTAGGTGATGTGACAGGAAAGTATCATTATTACTTTGGGGTTTAGAAAGATTTCTTCAAGGCACAGAAAAATCACTAACCATAAAGCAAGTTTCTCAACCTTACACTATTGACATTTTGAGCCTGATAAACTTTTGTTGTGGAGGACTGTCCTGGGCATTGTAGGATATTTAACAGCATCCTGGCCTCTACCCATTAGATGCCAGAAGCACAACCACCATCATCCTAGTTATGACAACCAAAAATGTCTCTAAGACATTGCCAAATGTTCCCTGGGAAAATGACTGCCAGAATTAGAGGAAATAAACAGAATTTGACTCTCAGATAAACAGCAACAACAAAAATGGTCTAAGTATGTCCCAAATGTTACCTGGAAAACTTATATTAATTTTTTTATTGTTTATCTGGTATTTGTACTTAACTAGGTACCATGTATGTTATCTCATAACCCTACCTAGGGAGCAAAATCACCCCAGTTGAGAACTATTGTCTTAAAGGAAAAATGATTTGACAAATTGGACTACAAGAAGGACTTCTAGTCATCAAAAGACATCTTTAAAGAGTGAAAAGGCAAGCCACAGAGTGAAGGATGATCCTTGTATCACATATACCAACAAAAGGTTATATGCAGAATTTATAAATAATGCCTATCCCTCAATAAGAAAAAAATCAGACAACTTAATAAAAACACAGACAAGAGATTTCAATAGGAAATTCACAAAATAAGATATCCAAATTGCTAATAAACATATGAAGGCTACCCAACCTCATTAGTAATAAGAAAAAATAAAATTAAAACCACAATACAATACTACTATACACTCACCAGAATGGCTTTAAAAAACAATTGATAATATCATGTATTGGCCAGGAGGGTGACAGGAACTCTCAAACATGGCAGGAGGGACTGTAAATTGACTCAGTCACCTTGAGAAACTAAAAATGCATATATCCTATGACCTATGAATTCCACTCCTAGGAATACATCCAAAAGAAATATCTGTATCATAAAGCATAAACAAGAACGCTCATAACAATCTGATATTTGGAAACAACATGAAAGTCCATCAAGAGTAGAATGAATAAACATATTAGTGGTTTGGTAACACCACATGGGCTACTACCCTCAATAAAAGTTAACCACTGTTACATTCAATAACATCAATGAATCTCACAAGCATAATGTTGAGAAGAGAAAAAAAAAAAAAAAAGCCAGACTTAAAAGACCTATTGCGTCAGTCCATTTATATAGAGTTCAGAAGCAGACAAAACTAATCTATGGTGTTAAAAGTCAAGATAGTAGTTACTACCTTTGGTGAGGATGGAGGAAGAAGGAATGAAGACGAGGCTTTTGGCTGGGCAATAGGGGGCTTCTGAAAGGCTGATACATTCTGTTCCTGGCTAGGGTCGTGCTTACATGGATATATTCACTCTATGATAACTCAGTGAGTTACATTAGTGTTACACTGCAATTAAAAGTTTAGGGTTTTTTGTTAAGTTGATTTTTAGTCCCCCTAAGTTTTTTGGTTATCTCTTTTCCATCTAAACCTTGCTATTCAGTGACTTTTCTTTTTTAACTCACCCAGCCAATTTTATTATACTTTAAAAAGGCATATTTTTACCTGTAGCGCCTCTTTGATTATGCTGATTAATCACCAAGAAGAATTTCTTTTAAGTGCCTGGAAACCTTAATCTAGAAATTTTATCCCTTCATTTACAGAGTTCTTATGGGTTCTTGCTTTTAATATTCGATTTTTCAATTTTTTAATAACTAATTTTCCTATTTTATCTCAGTTATCTCCCTTCTTCCGTAAGAATGTTAGATTTAATTGGGTGTGACGGCTATTACTGAAGGAATTACAGCTAACACCTGGCCTGGTTTATGTTGCAGTTTATTTCTACATCCCAAAATCTTAAGTAAAAACATCACCTCTAATTTCCACCCTAATAAGGCATTTTCCACCCTTTGTTTCCTCAAGTAGTATAGTTCGTATTAAATCAACAGCTTCTCTAACCTCACTTTTTACTCTTCGGACAAGTCAGGTGATCCACAATAGCGAGGGCTCCACTTTTTTATATTCATGTTCCATTCTCTCATCCATTCAACCTTGAGTAATAAAACTATACTTTACTTCTCACAACCTCATCCACTCATTCAAGAATTCTCAAAAGGGAAGTCAAATAGTTCTAGAAGGCCAATGAATAAATAAGTTTCATTCACTTGGCGATGATCTGTCCTCTAAAGCAACCTCTAAGAGTATACTGTGTCATAAAATCAGTGAACACTTTATTAAATGTGAAAGTGATTCTGAAAATCGCACGAGAATGTTATTTCCCTCCATAGACATGATGTGAGTTTTTACTTTAAGATTATTTATGTCTTCCTCACATACAGGGTGACTGCATTCTCATCTGCTTAACCTATCCTTCTTTTACTGTGGAATTATGTCACATCGATCATCTTCCCATTAAGTCTCTGCTGATAAGAACTCATAAGCTGCTCATATGCCACTAAAGGTTGCAAATTCTCTGTTTAATCATTCATGACCCAGCAATGAAATAAAACCATTTCTCTGACCTAGCTTGGCTTGGCTTTTCCTGCATCTATTTGCTACACCGTTGGCCAGGGGAAAAATGAACCCAGGAAAAGCCTCCTGGTGGCCATTTTTACAGCCCAGAGCCAGAACACTGACAACCATCTGCA
>NW_011889517.1:257836-286650 GCF_000151845.1 Pteropus vampyrus | reverse complement strand
GAAGAGAAGGTGTGGCCCCAGGACAAGAGCTGGCATCTCCACAGAGGGCAAGGCTCAGGGAACACTGCTTTTATTGCCACAAACCCCAGGGTTGGAGGAAACTATCTTAAAAAGGAGTGGCAGGGGGTTCTAGGAACCTTTATCTGTTGTGTCTCCATATTAGGATTCTGGTTGGTTCGTTAGTGGGTTCTACCACATTTGAATCAGAAACCATGTGAAATGATACTGTGCATAGCATTTGGCAAGTAACATTTCAGAGCCTGAGAGAAGTTACAAAAATCTGCCCAAACAAAATGAAGCATGGGGCATTCACACAGTTAGAGGTAGCATGGGGGAAGGGCAGAGGCTCCTGTCACCAGCAAACTCTGCATCCTGCCCTGCATCAGTCCATGCTAAGGTGAGAGCTAGGATCCCTCCCAGAGTCCTGGCTTCCTGAACTGCCCAGCGATGATGGCCTGACCAGCCAGATTGCCTGTGCTCAGCCATTTTACTGTTTCAGGAAGCAGCAGTGGGACAACAGTCCCATTTCAATGAATGAAATCTTTGCAATTGCTGCAGACTCAGGAAGGACCCTTTACTTCCTGAACGGCAAACCAGCTACACCTGCCTCTACACCCAGATGTGTGGACAGAAATTTCTCATGTCTTATTGTCTGGCTCAGATTGGAATGTTTTAACTACTAAAGTGTCAGATGGACTGTGAGAGCTACAAATAGTTTAACTAGTTCAACTGTTAAAGGAGAGGTTGAAGAGGAAGAAGTTGACCCACCCACTCCAAGAACCCAGGAGAAGAAAGGCTTTAAGGCATTTGAGGGGAAGCTGAGTACATTTGGGCAGAGCCTGCTCTCTCTACCAGCCTCTCTTCCTTTTCTCTGCAGTATAAAGGAAAAATTAGAAAAGCCTTAGCTTTGAATCTCAAAATAAAGTTCTTTTATTCTATATCTAAATAATAGCTTGGAAAGTAGGAGATTCACTTGCAAGAGCAAGATTTTGTTGAGATAAGAAAGTATTTAAGCGATCCAACAAGATGGATCTTGAAATTCTGAGCATAGAATTTGTTCTATAATCGAGAAGTAAGAAAAAATAGGCTATAACATCAGAGCAGGTGCCCATCATACAGCATCTCCTGGGCTTGGGGGAAGAATTAAAAGAGATCCGGAAAGAACAAAACTAGATTATAAATGCTGCCTGTGTTCTATGAGAAGGAACCCAGCTAGGGAGGTAGGGATTGTTGTTCAACCCACAGAAGCTGAAGGGGTATCTGAAAATAGCAGGACTGTGCCACAATTCCCAGGCATAGTCAAGAGACTGAAGCTTCTCAGAGAAGCCATAATTGCCAACAGAGCTTGTAGTGTTTTTAAAATATGTCCACAAATTCTTTTACACTTCTCCCTTCAAAAGTTAGAACCAAATTCCCCTCCCCTTGGACTTAGTGAGTCACTCTAACAAATAGGTTATAGTAAAAGTGACACTATGTAACTTCTGAGACTGGGCTGGTCATTAAGAGCACTAAGGCTTCCTCCTCATTCTCACTTTCTTAGATCACTCACTCCAAGGAAGCCAGCTGCCATGTCATAAGGACACTCAAGAAGCCCTATGAAGAGTTCCACATGGCAAGAAATTGAGGTTTTCTACCAACAACCAGCAAGGAATGAGGTCCCCTACCAACAGCCATGTGAGCGAGCCATCTTGGCAAAAGATTCTCCAAATCTTCAGATGACTGCAGTCCTAACTGTAATCTTGACCTCATGAGGGACCATGAGCCATAACCACCTAAGCTGCTTCCAGATTCCTAACCCACAGAAATCGTATAAGAAATATTGTTGTTTCAGTCCACTAAGTTTTGAGATAATTTGTTAATAGCAACATATAATTAACAGTGCTAGATTGCAGCAAGGTGCCTGGGCAGTAAGGACTGTGGCAGATAAGCAAGAGAGGAATATGAGGGGAGACTAACCATGGCCCACGAATTCCATGCTATTGGCCAGAAGACAATCCAAGTGCTCCTTGGTGCCCTAGGGAACACAGTGTCTGCTTTAATATCTCTTCATCATTGTTTTTAGTTTTATTATATGGCTAAATATGGATTTTTTATTTATTCTACTTGGGATTTACTTTGCTTACTGAATCTGAGTATTCCTATCTTTCACTAATTTGGGAAAATAATCAGCTATTATCTCTTCAAACATTTTCTGTCCCCTTCTCTGTCTCTTCTAGGGATGCCAAACAGAAATCTCCCACTTTATCTTCTTCGTCTTTTACCATCTTTCATATTTTCTACCTCTTTTCCTCTGTGCTGCATTCTGGGAAATTTCTTCACATCTAGTTAATCCTCTCTTAACCAATAATAAATCTATTTCCTGCTGCTTAAACTCAATGAATTTTTAAATTCAGTCATTATATTTTTAAATTTTTAGGAGTTCAAATTGGTTATCAATTCTGCTGGAATTTTTTTTGATAGTATCTTGTCTCTTTTTCATGTTTTTAGTGCCTCCTCCTTTAAATATTTTAGAGTTGGTAGTTTTATATTCTATATCTCATAATTTTAATACCTGAAATTTTTTGGTCACACACTGCTGCATATTGTTTCTGACTCCTCCTCAGAGTGGCTTGTTTCCTTGTGTGTTTTGTAATTTTGGATTGTGTGCTCATGCTTGGTAGGATTTTATCTTTTGGGATCCTGTGAAACCTAGGGAGAATTTATGCTTGCTCCTATCTGGATCACTTAACTTAAATTCTTGGCTTAGCGCTTCCTAAACCAAGCAGGTAACAATGAATTCAACTCCAAAACTTCATATGGGCAAGACGATATACACAAAAAAAATCAGAAAAGTGGTTTTTTAAAAAATCAATCCTAGCTGGGAACCAAGCCTATAGAAACAGGTTTCCTAGTCATGTTCTTTGATACTAACTGGGCTTTTTTAAGTTCACTTTTTCCCTGATGACATAGCCCATCAAAGACTTTCTGCAGGCTTCTCAGTCCCAATCTTGCTCAGGTCCCGGGCATCAACTCTTGTCACCCAGGGCTCTAGGTTACTGAGACTGACAAACAACCACGAAGTAAACTTAGTCCCAAGGCACACTTTGTTTTCAGTCTCTGGGGATTTCCTTTATTTTCTAGCTAACTTGGCAATGCATTTAAGTGAAGATGTGTTAAATTTTATACAGCATATCCAGAAACTTTGCAATAGGAGTTTTATTAGAATATATAGGCCACCGTAGTGTTCCTTCCACATGTTCTTAAGAGATCATTCAGCTTGCAATATGTAAAACAATTTGGAAAGGGGAGACAATCAGAAGCAGGAAAACCTATTAGAAAACTACTGCTGAAATTTAGACAAGAATTTAGATAATAGCTAGAAGGAGAGTGGTGGTGGCAGAGACAAAAAGAAAAAGATAGAACTGGACGATATTTAGTAAGTAAAAACAGGGTTTCAGACATTCAAGAACCGACATCTAGTGGAATATTTTTATAGGAGCCAGGAGCTCAGAGGAGAGATTCAAGTTGCCCAGGAGATTTAGGAAGTCTTTAAAAAACTGGTAACTTAATTTGCTGATGTGAGTGCTTGGGAGAAAGTGAAGCAGGAAGAGATGAAGGTCTTGGGACCCAGCTTTGACGAACACCAACAATCTAAAACCTTAGAGGAGGCGGAGCGAGCAACAGAGACTATAAAAGGCTAGGAGAAAAACCCAGAGGAGAGAGTGGCTTTCACTGAGGCCAAGAGATGAGCATTTACAAAGGGAGGGAGGAGTCAGCAAGTGTCCAAGGATACAGAGGTCAAAAAAATAAAAAATAGGCATGCGTTTTGGTGACACACGGGAAACTGGATCTTGGCGAAAAATAGTGAATGATGAAGGCAGAGCCGACCTAAGTGAATTAGGAAATGGACACCACTCTTTTCAGAAGATAGAGGACAGTAGCAGAGGAAAAAGTGGGCTGGAAAAGAGTTATTTTAAGACGAGGGAAACTTTAGAATGTTTAAATGCTGATAGGAAGGGACCGGAACAGGAAGGAAAAAAAAAAAAAACAAGCAGGCGAGGGAAAAAGAAATCCATAGTACCAGTGGACGGATTTTTTTGATTTACTGACCCATCGAGCTGAATATACCTCCAGAATTCGGGAGTCTGAAAAGCTGCTGGTTTTAGGTGTGTTTCTACACTAAAGCCTTCCCTCCGCCCCTTCTTTCCCGGCCCCTGGGTCTACTCCGCCACCCCTACTCCAATCCCTGGAGCCTCATCCCAGTCTCTCCCCAGTCCCCCTCCCCCCGCCCCGCAATACCTCCTCCCACAACACCCCGACACACTCTCTCTCTCTCTCACTCTCTCTCCCGCCACCCCCCACCCCCAGCCAAGCCTCGCGATGAAATACGTATACATACCGCTTTTTTTATGAATTCTTCCGGGTCGCCAGATAGGGCCACGCCCAGCCTCAATCCTGTCGGCCCCCCAATTGGAGCGCACTTCCCGAAAGGCGCAGGCCTGAACGGTTGTAGTTGCTTGGGCGGGAGGGGGTGGACCTCTAAATCTCGCGCAGGCGCATTAGGTCCTGATTGCCATGCGGGTGCTTGTGGGTGAGGGCCCAAGGGGAGAATGGGTGGGGGTGCGGGTTGAAAGAAATATTGAGCCAGAGCCTGAGGACTGGGTGGCCCGCGAGGGATGGGGGCACTGTCTTGTGCACAGGCAACCTGGCTTTGGACTCCTAACCCGAGAAGCCGAATCTCCCTAAACTATGTGACCTGTGTCTCTTGTGCATCACCCGGAGAGGGCAAGAAAGAGAAGTTTTGAGGTCAGATGAGATAGCTTCAGAAGAGGGGCGCCACAAAGAGGGGACTGAAGGCGCCCCCAGGGAAAATGAACACGTGGTATTTTCCTGTCAGGTGGCGGAACGGGCTTCATTGGGACAGCCCTAACCCAGTTCCTGAAAGCCAGAGGCCACGAAGTGACGTTGGTCTCCAGAAAGCCCGGACCAAGTCGGATCACGTGGGTATGGCCGCCCTCAGGAAGCTGGTGGGGGAAGGCCTGGTTTGACCACGTAAGGCCAGGCGGGCACTGTGTACTTTCTCTGACAGGATGAGCTCGCTACGTTGGGGCTGCCCCGCTGCGATGCCGTCGTCAACCTGGCGGGAGAGAATATCCTCAACCCTCTCCGAAGGTCAGTCTGGGCCCTAAAACTAATATCCTTCAGAGCAGAGGCAGGAGAGGAAATGGCTCTGAGATAAGAAGAATGGAGCTGACAGATCGAAAACTAAACCCATTTCCCGGATTACTCATCCCGCCAGCTCCTCAACGCCCACCCTCCCTTCTACCCCTCTCAGTTGATGGTTCCTCCTCACTTATAACTCAGGATGCCCCAAAAGGATATGCCTTGTCCCTCTACAGGATAGCCACACATTTTACTGGAAATGGATATGGACAGGCCCCAGGGAAAGAGAGAAGAAGAGATATGTGTATGTATATATTTAATAGCTTATTTCACCTGTTTCTCATGCAGGTGGAATGAAACCTTCCAAAAAGAGGTGGTCAGCAGCCGTTTGGAGACCACCCGCATGCTGGCTAGAGCCATCACGGAGGCCCCACAACCCCGCCCCCAGGCCTGGGTGTTAGTCACAGGCGTAGGTATGCCCCAAATCACCAACCCCTTACATTAGCCAGGGAAAGGGAGTACACCCTGAGGGTGTACCTCAGGCCTTTCTAGCTATACATGTGCAGAGTGCTGGTCTTCTTCTTAGGCCCTTGATTCACACGTGTTTCTCCTGACGTTTGTGTACTTTGAGAAACTGGGACCCTAAGAGAAAAGGGGTATTGGCACTGCTCCCCTAGTACCAGGAGAAATTCCACCTTGTCCCAAGTCCCTTGCTTCTCACAGCACCATTCTTTAGGAACGGAATTTCTGATTCTTATATTTCACTTTTGGGACCAAATAATTGCAAATAATTTTGGCATATATGCCAGCTACTGATTGTTTTACACATATTACAGTACTTAATCCTCATAAGAACTCTGTGAGGTAGGTATTAGCCCCATTTTAAAGATGCAAAAATTCTGCACAGAGTTAATATAACTTGCTTAAAGTCATGATTAATAAATGGTGGAGCCGATATTAAAACTCACTCTACCTGCCACCCACATCTTTATTCTTAACCACTATACTCTATCAACCTCTCAGCTTAACCATGCAGCTAAAAGAGTTATTCCAAGGCCATAACAGGTCAGCTCATGGGGCTCAAGAGGAAAATACCCACAGCTGTTTTCCACAGAGAGATCCCAAGAGCCAAGGAGGGTTAAGCCAAGAGGGCCCTTGACTGCAAAGGACCAGTCAGGACCAAGGACAGCCAAGGCACATGAGTGTTATTCTACCTGCAGGTTACTACCAGCCCAGCCTGACTGCTGAGTATGACGAGGACAGCCCAGGAGGGGATTTCGACTTTTTCGCCAACCTCGTAACCAAATGGGAAGCTGCAGCCAAGCTTCCTGGAGATTCTACACGCCAGGTGGTGGTACGCTCTGGTAAGAACCAGGGGCCTGTGTATCAAGCAGGGTTGGAATGTCTTCTCTCGTCTGGGAGAGTGGGATGATAAGGGGAGCTGAGCTTACAGAGAGAGGATGCCACCACTTCTGGCCAACCTGCAGATGGGAGGGTGGGATGTCCCAAAGAAAACCACACCCCGGAACTGCTACAGAGCTAAGCCAGCATGGGGAAAGAGCCAGTAAGGGATAATGGGGAAGAACAGTGGGACTGCTTGGAGACTGAGGGACCTCCCAGTACCATCCTTCTTGCCTGCTCTAGGGATTGTGCTGGGCCGTGGGGGCGGTGCCATTGGTCACATGCTGCTGCCCTTCCGCCTGGGCCTGGGGGGCCCCATCGGCTCAGGCCACCAATTCTTACCCTGGATTCACATCCGGGACCTGGTGGGAATCTTGGCCCATGCCCTTGAAGCCACGTGCAGGGGATCCTGAATGGAGTGGCTCCAGCCTCCACCCCTACAAATGCTGAGTTTGCTAAAGCCTTGGGTGCAGCCCTGGGCCGCCCAGCCTTCATCCCTCTACCCAGCACCATTGTGCAAGCTGTCTTTGGGCAAGAACGTGCCATCATGCTGCTGGAGGGCCAGAAAGTGGTCCCACGACGGACATTGGCTGCTGGCTACCAGTATTCCTTCCCAGAGCTGGGGGCTGCCTTGAAGGAAGTCATAGCCTAAGTGGGGAGGGTCATGGCAGGGCCAAGGCCTGTCCCTCATCAGAGGCTTCCCAGTTAGACTGAATAGGCTCAGGTACTCCTCCACTTGAGACATAAAACTGTCTGGTTCTTAGGGATTCCTCTCCCTATCCTTTCTCATCGTTCTGTTGTTCCGCCTTATTTAACTGACTGTCTCATTTAAACATTGCCGTCTCATCAAGTTTGACCCTTAACCTATTCAAGTCCTTATAAAAGAATTTGCAAGTTCAGTTTCCCTACATGTCCCGTTCCTGTCTCCTTTCTCCTTTTTCCTGTGTAGTAATTGCTCTAAATTAGGCAATAAATTATCTCAATAGCTCCAACTCATCTCTTTGGCCTAGATTCTCCTGGAATTTATTTCAAGGAATGTCACCCTAAGCTGACTGTTTCCTCTATATGGGGTTTTGAAAGTTATAATGGGCAACATCTCCCTTCTTGGTCCTTCCATTGCCAAAAGAGCTGGTAACAAATTCAGGGCATGAGGTTATGATAAAGGTAGAGACCAGACAAGAGAAGTGATGACCTATTTCCAATGGGTTCTGTGGTCACCTTGCATACTTGTTCACGGTACCATTAAGATGCCAGCAGAGGAAGAAATGAGGGCCGAGTCTAGGACAGCATTCAGTCTATCACCAAATGGCAGTGAATTAATAAAGCAACAATATGCTGGCCCCAGTTCAAGGGACAAAGCTAACATCCCTATCTGTAAGTAGCTTAGGACTTGCCTCTCATCTGATTGAGGCCACTTCAGTCAACCAGGGTTCTCAGCATAAAAGGACAGAAGATATCTCTGGCCCACTGCACACCCACCATCACTGAAAGTGAAAGTGGCAAGGAACATATCAAAAACTACAAATTTAACCTTATTAGGAAAAAAAGTCCCAAGTGTTCATCTAGGACCTTCTCCCTTTTTATCTACCCTGGTATCTGCTACAAATTGACCAGTAGTTCCCCCAGCCCTCAATCAGGCCTCACTAACCAATCTTTCTTCCAAGGGGACTTTGAGTCATTGTCATCTCTCTGACTATCTTGTTTCCAACACACCTGCCCCCAGCCCAAGTCGATATGGTCTAGTGGTATACATCACCAACGGGGAAGAGCGAAGACACCAGGACACAGGGACTCTCTCCATCATCACTCAGCTCCCACACTAATTGCTCGAATGAACTAGAGTGGCAATAGGTAGACAAGACACACCAGTGCTGCTCAGGGAACAGCAGCCAGAGCCTGAAAAGAATCATGTCCAGGAACTTGCTACAGGGCCCAGACAGCATAGAACACTGCAGCAGCTGTCCGCCTTCTTCATCTGGTCTTGGACTCTAGGCAGTTGACCGGCCCTGTATTGTTCCTGGGGGAGTGAGTGACCAGCCTCAAAGGCAGAAGAGCATATTGGGGGCTACAGTAAAGGAAAGTGCTAATACTGTCCAGGGAGGGGACGGGCTACCTTGGAGGTAGTAAGTTCCCTGGCACGGGAGGACGTCAAGCAGATAGAGGATGACCTGTAGAAATCAGGTTGGAGAGAATGTCCTGATGGAACAGCAGTTGGTCTGATTCTTCGGTTTTCATTTCCCAAATTAAGCAGTTCATCTAGATAACAATCTCTATAAACCACCCCCCGCCCCCATCCCCATACACACACACACACACGAAGCAGAAGTGGACCTCGCTTTATGCAACACGTGTTCTGTAGAGAAAATGCTGGGGTCAGGTCACATTGTCATTGTCATTGCAGAACATGGCTTCATCGGTTTGGTGAATGCGTAACACCTCAGCAAGTGCATTGAACCAAGGACTTTCTGACACGTTACTGAATCTGTAAACAAACACTTGAATGCAACAGGAGAGCTGCCATTTAGAGGAACCCTGAGAGTATTTTGGTAATGCAAACAGTCCCCTTACTGTTTTATAAATGTGGATTTGGGGGTTGCCCAAAAGGGATGCAGCCATTATAGGGCACATCATAATGAGGGTGCAGTGTTAAAATCTAGGGCACAGGCCCTGGGGACAGAGGACTCTCGGTTCTCTGAAAAGTGAGGTTTTGGTTCAGAAGCCTGTGTAGCCAGACACACACCTGAGACTTGGTCCAAGTACCTTTCCTCCAAGGAGCCCTCCTCCATGTTCTCATTCCTCTTCCCAACTGGTATTTTTACATCTGATTTATAGGCAGAAGTAAAAGCCAAGCAGCTCAATCAAGGTCAAAGACAGGCACAGCTGAGACCAGAAGCCAAGTCTCCCTCTGCCTTCCCCACCAGCTCCCTGCTGCCGCACTGTGACCCAGACCCCAATCACACTTGCCTTTCCAGGGCCCAGCATTCCCTTCAAGGCTCTCAGGAGCCCAGACAGGCCTGGAAAGCCTCCTGTCCTCTGACCATTTAGAACAGCAGCCAAGGTAGGAAATGCTCAGCTTTCTTACCATCGTTCTTCATTCCCCTCCTGCTCACCTTAGCCTCCATCCACCACTCAGCTTCGAGGACAAGCCAGCAGTCCCAATGTCCAGCCTCCACTCCCTACAGAAACCCTGTGCTAAGGCAAGGTTGAGAAATTAAAACCGAGCAGAACCTCTTGAGAGCTGGTTGAGGTCCTGACTCAAGAGGAGATCAGATCACTTGATGGACCTGTCCCAAAGTGCCTCAGGCAGGAACATTTCTCACACTCAAATGCTCTTCCTCAGTGCTCCCTTGACCCAACGCACTAACTCAGAGTGGGTCTGGGTCAGGGTCCGAGCAGCACAGGGACCCTCACAGAAGGGGCTGAGCTGAGCGAGGCCGGAGCTGACAGGGTGGCAGCCACTCAGGCAGGTGAGGCTTAAAAGTTGAGACTGAGCAGGGCCTCAGAGAGCTGGTTGATGTCCCGGCAGTAAGGCTCCCGCTGCAGAATGAAGTCCACCTTGTGATCCTGACCCCAAAACACCTCCAGCAGCTGGCGCCGGAGCCGCTCCGTCTCCCGGGTCTTCCGAATGCCACTACTGCCTTTTTCCTCCTCTTCTCTCCCCTGCTGCTGGTTACCGTGCTCTACCAAGCCCCTGGAAGGATGCTGAGCCTTAGAAGATGCCTGTGCCCTGGGAAGAAGCAGAGAGAACAGAAGAGCTGGTGCGCATCCTGGAGAGAAGTTAGAGCTCAGTGGGCCTCCCAGCGCTCCCCTGCCGTTAACGGCCCTGCCTATTCCTGGCTCCGAAGTTCCCCAAGCTGACCACTGAGTGGCAGTATCAACCCACTTCTGAAGGCGAGAGAGACAGTTTCTTTGAAACCAGGAAGGTGAACCCAGCCACTAATGATCAAGTCTAATAAATTAATCACTTAATGGTCCAGCAGAGGGCGTGCTGAATACAAGTGGCTATAAGTAAAGCAACCATGTTCCAAAAAATTCCAACAAACACACTGATTAGGGGAAACAGGAAGCAGGTGCTTCCTTCCTGGCCTGGAGGGTCCACGTCTGGATTTCCAGGGAAGTAGTTAAAGGCCAAGCCAAGGCAACCTAATCCAGTACAGAATTAAGATGGCCCAGATGGAAGTCACACTTTCCCCAAGTCTACAGGCTTGCAAGGCCCCTGCAGAGAGGGGGCCAGGGCTGGGGGGCTGCCTACGAGTCTGGGGTATTACCTGACTGGCTTCTTCAAGAACTCATCCAGCATGGGGCCATTTCGCCCCAGTGGGTCATCAGGGACCATGAAGAGGTTTCCCACAAAGGTGAAGGGCAGAAGGCTGAATGGGGACAGAGAATGTATGGTCACAGAGGGGCCCCTGCCCACCTCCCAGACAGCTGAGACCAACTCCAACAAAAGCTGTCAGCTACCATCCTTCAAGCCAATGTCAAGCCCCTTCACAGAGTCCTCACCCGGTGGCAGAGCAGAACTGGTTTTAGAGAAAGGTCTGAGTCTGAGCCCTTTTCTCAGGGGAGGCCCTCTCACCGCTCTCTGATGATTGCCATCCACTTCTCGGACTCCTCCGCCAGGTCCCGGAACTGGTCGTTGGAAACAATGATCCCATCAGTCTCTTCGGCCAGCTTCACCATGAACCTGTCTCAAAAACCACAGCAACATTCTAGGATTCTCAACAGCTCCAACCCCAAAAAGTGCTATCGACTCCCATGACCCACTTCTGGTGATAGAGATCTTCCCACCCACACGCACACCTTGACCCAGCCACCAGGGGACTGACTGGATACAGATGCCGTGGATTAGAGAGGAAACAAAGATGAATCCAACATAGAACCTGAAAAACAACCCCTCCACTCACCACAATCCTCCACTCAACACTTTGTGCCTCGTTAGTGAGAGAGTAAGAACTAGCCATGGCTCTGTCTTCTTCCACCCTACCCCAACAGTCACAAATCCACCACATTATTCCTCTGCGAAGTCTGCCACTCTTAGCTATTCGGACATTGCAAATGATCATAGCTTCCTGATAAGAGGATTCCCCACCCCCTGCCACTTACCACCCTCAGTCTCTCCTGCTTTCCCCCAAGAGAACATGATCTTCCCCTACCCAAACCTTTCCACACTTGCCCTTTATCTACCGAATAAAGTCCACATGCCCAGGCCTGGCATGGCAGCTAAGCCCCTCTAGAACACAACTCCAGCCACTCCTATGGCCTTATCTCTCCTGGTACTCTCAACTTGTGCCAGAATCAATGAACCGATTACATCCTTGTTCTCCAAACATGCCCTGTGTTCTCTGACTTCCATGTTTCTCAAAATCTTCCCTCCATCTGGAAGGTATTTCCTAAACCTCACTGATCAACAGAATCACCAGGGGAACTTTTAAAAAAGAGATGCCTGGGCCCTACTTGAGTAATACTGATTCCATAGAACTGTGGTAGGACTCATGAAGAGGTATGTGGGGGTCTTTTTCAACAGGTTTAGAAACCAAGAGATCCAGCCCATCCTATGTCCTTCTCTATCAAAACTCACAAATCTCTCCCTTCCCACAAAACCCCAGCCAGAGGAAAGCTCCCTTTCCTCTGAGTTCCTGTAATGTTGGATTTATAGTTTCTTTTGGCTCCTTAAAGTCAAATTCCCAGCAATCCCACCTCCTTCAGGCCATGCACCTAAGTGGGCAGTCAGTATTTGAAAGGCAGTGTGGTATAAGAGGGCACTAGTAATCGGGACTGGGTATGTGAGATGTCTGGTTCGGAGTTTCTGTCTGGGAAACAAATGAAGGACATACAATTGTACATGGTATCATATGACATACAAAAGGTATTTTCAGGTTAAGTATACTTTATCATTATGTTACATCATATGTTGTTCAGCAGTATGCATGCAGTAGGCCTATGCTGTGCACCACTTGTTTGTCACTGTAACTAGGCAAAATTCCAAACTCCTATTGTACTGTCTGCCTACCAAGACCTATAGAACTGTACAGACACGTGCCTTTAAAATTCATTACAACTGACTCAATCTTCACTTTCAATTCTGTGTCAATGCTGGTGTGGAAAGAAGGTTCCATATCTTGGATAATCTGTGAAATCTAGACATAAAACAATAGCACAGGAAGAAAGTGAACTATCTTTTTGCAGAATACCATTTACTTATTAAGGAGCAAAAGTTAAGTATTTGAGAAGACAAAATATATAATCACTATGGTTTAGAAACTAGTTTTTTATTTAAAACTGAAAGTCCTAGAAAATAAAGAACTAGTAGTTGTAAAAATGTTTGATTCGCTTTTAAAATCTGCCCATTTCCCACACAGTGTGCATACACAAAGGGACTATGCCCTGTTTTTCATATAAACCATCTGGAAGCTTTAATTTCTCATTTTTCCTTTGCCACTTGGTAGCCTTCACCAAGACAGTTAACTACTCTTAGCCTCTGCTCCATTTCTGTACCATAGAGATAAGACCCTCTGCCACACTTGCTTGGGTCCATGAACAGTTAAGGAATATCACTGTACTCTTGCCTCGTACCTTGAGTGAGGCAAGCACATACCTTATCTTCTTTTGATATTCACGAGGAGCATGAATGAATGGAAGAGGACCCTGAGACAAGAGGTTAACTCACTAAGAGACTGGCCCATAGTCAAAGTCGATGAGTAGTGTAACTTGGGACTCAGATCTTCGAATTCTAAGTCCAGTGATCTCTTAGATTATGTTTTATTTATGAGTTTTTTTATGTCATTATGCATGGATTTTGTTTCTTCATTTGGCTTGTTACTTTGAACATTTACTCTGGTTTTTCCAAAATATTGAGGGAATTCCTCTACACGTTTGGAAATTTAGGTTGTAAGAAGGCATTTGTCATCCGGTTATTCATCTCATCAGCTATCCCATCTTTCCATTAACCCATATTTTCTAGGCAGCAAGGCACTATATAAATACAAAGCATCATTTAGTTTAATGAATGAAATATGAATGATGAATGGGCAAACACAGTTGTCTAACATCCATCTCATCTCACCTGTGGGGCAGACTTACCCACCTAGTCATATGGGCACACGGAGGAATAACTGGCCCTTTGTCCACTACCCAGGCTTAGAGACAGTGTAAAAGGTCAGGAGCTTCTGTCTCTCCCTTGATCTCCCACTGGGCTCCTTGAATATCGAGCCTGGGTCCAGGAGAGAAACAAGTACCTGTCATCATAAGAAGAGATCCTCTTGCCATCCATGACTCGGGAGGGAGTGAGGGAGAGCAGACTGAGAGAGTAGAGCTTTTGCAGGAAGTGACCCTCTAGAGAAAAAGAGGAGCACAGCGTGGTTATCCTCAAGGTGTAGGCAGGGCCTACGCCAGGACACAGAAAACCAGGCACAACTCACCTCTGACCTTGGCATCCTTACTGAAGCGCCACTGAGGCACAAAGACGGTTATGTCCCGGTGGCCACGGTCCCAGAAGTACTGCACAGCAATGGCAATGCCCCGGCTGGAGAAGTAGTGCTGGAGGCCATGCCTGCAGTGAGAAGGGGTCGGCACTCTGGGGCCCCAGAGTAGGGCCTGGCAGCCTGTCTGGAGTGCTTGCCCCTCGGCATATGTCCCCAAGGTGAACAAAACTGCCCATCTCATTCCCCTCCCCAGGACCCTCAGCCCCACCGGGTACTCACACCATGGCCACGTTGCTGCCATCAATGACAATATGGCGGAGGTCTGGCTGGCCAGGTACATTTGCAAGGCACAGGGTGAAAGGGTCCTGTAGGGCCTCCTGGAAACGCTGTGTGCCAGTCACCAAATTGCCCCCCCGGGTGCCTCTTTTCCATGGAGACCCTCGACCTCGAGCCACAGCCTGCTGCTTATCTCCCCTGTCTCCTCGGTCTCCACAGTGCCATGGGGGCTCAGGTGCAGGTGGGGGGCTAGGCACTCTGGGAGGTGAGGCCTCCCCATTGTGGAGCCGCTGGAGGAGAGAGGCTCCCCGGGGCTGACCTGCCCTCTGACAGGGGCCCTGGGCACCAGGAGGCTCATTCTGGACATAGAACCGTCCTCTTTCCTGAGGCACCCCTTCCTTCCCCAGGGTCTTTCCCTTCAGAAGCCCTACCTGCCCTGCCTCTCCTCCCCCTAATTGTGACTTAAAGGCCACCTCTCTCTCCCAGGCCTCTTCCCCAGGAAGCTCTTCCCACCCCAAATCCATCTCCCTGGGACCACCCTGCTTCCCTCCCTCCTTCTCCATAGCATGTTTCTCTCCCCTTGACTCTCGCCACCCCATAGGTCCAGTGTCCAGTGACTCCCTGCCTTCACTCAGGGGAGCTCTGACTCCCTGGTGCTGAGCACCCAGCAGGCCTGGGCTCCCCCTGTCCCAGGAGGAAAGCGCTTGGGGACCCTGCCCCCTGGATGCCTCCTGCACCAGGCTCAGCAGTTCCTCCTGGACGGCCAGAGGCAGCTGTAGCAGGGCCTCTCTGTGGGCATCCTCCCAGGGCTGCAGCAGGGCACAGAAGTCTCTCAGTACTCCGGCACACTGAGAGGCTCCAGGCGACGGCCCTAGCCGAAAGTCCCAGCTCAGCCGCTCCACCAGCTCCTCCACTCGGCTCTGAGCCATGACGAAGGCTTCGGTCAGGCCACTGACCATCAGCGAGCCAGGTGCCCCAGGCACCAGATGGGCTGATGTGCTCCAGGCCAGGCAATCAAGGAAGAAGCCCTGGGCCCCCAGGAAGATGCAGTGCAGTTTGGGTGGATAGTGGATTTCATCCTGCAGCTCCGGGCTGCAGAGACCCTTCAGGTACTCCTGAGGGTGGAAAGGGAGAGGGGGTAGGAAAAAAGGAGACTGCTGGAATCCTAAGTGGCCCAGTGGCCCTTCAGGCTCATTGCTCTCCCGTGAGCTCCAGGATGCCTGGGCAGAGCAAAGGAGCCCCCACAGATCCTGACAAAGTTGGGGGTTAAAATGGGATCAAGAATCTCACTCATTTCCCTTTCCAGCTGACAGCCTGTTTAGAACTTGATTCACTTTAAGATACAATTATAGGAGGGCTCAGGCACAGGAGGGATGGCACCACCTAGGCCGCTGTCCCTCTGCCAGTACCCAGGGGTTATTCACAGTGTCCAAGACATGGAAACAACCTGAGTGTCCTTCAATGGAAGATTGGATAAAGATGTGGTACATATATACAATGGAATACTACTCAGTCATAAGAAAAGATGAAATATCCAAAAAGATGGATATGGAAAATATCATGCTAAGCAAAACAAGTCAGACAGAAAAAGTCAAGAAGCATATGATTTCACTCATGTGGGATATAAAACATAAAGCAATAAATGAAAAACCAAAAAACTCATAGACAGACAACAAAGGGAAGGGGCAAGGGAGGAGGTAGAAGAGGGTAAAGGGGGTCAAATACTTGTTGACAGAGATTGACAGAAAGAGACTTGACTTTGGGTGGTGAACACAGTGCAATATACGGATGATGTATTACTGAACTGTACACTTGAAACTGATATAATCTTATTAACTAATGTCACCCCAATAATTTTAATAAAAACTTTTTAAAAGAACAACATATGATAATATACAGCCAGAAACTAAATTAGCTGCTTGCCATTTTTAAATTAAATAAATTGAAAACACTAAAAAAATAAAGTTATTAATTTGATCTTGAAAAAAGATACAATTAGCATTAATTGGTTACAAGGCTGCCTCTTTAAATTTTTGTGTTTATATGTGTTGTATATTTCCATCATGATCACCAATGCTAACTTTTACTGAACTCATGCTCTACATGCTTTATCTCATTCACGGTAAGGTAGATACTATTATTCACATTTTATAGATAAGGAAACTGAGACTGAGATCACAGGGCTGGCAGGCAGTGGAGCTGTACAGGAACCCAGGCCTGGCCTCCCACCCTACAGTGAATTCCTTGATGGGGCCTCCTTGCCCAACCGGATTTTCTCTGCTCTCCCAAAGAGCACAAACTGATTTGAACTGAATCATTTGTCTGCAAGCCCTGGCAGAGAAGCTGGGTCATCACAGCAGAAATGAAACCAAGACTCCAGACAAATACAAAGTTGAGTTTCTCAAAGCTCAGGATCAATGAGGTTGCCAATGAGACAATCAAGTAGTGGAGATCCTCCCCCGACCCCTCCTCTCCCCTGACTCTGGATGGGGGAATCATTGCTTCCGGAAGGGTCAGGGAGGGGCGTTCACCTTGGCTCTGCTGGCGTTCTCCTTGGGGCCCTCCAGCTGCAGCCAGATGTGAGGGTTCTCAGGACAGTCCTTCGGGAGGACGCTCATCCCCACGCGGAAGATGCGCTCCACATGGGGCTGCTGCTCCCGCACCTTGTCCTCGGCCTCCGCAGACACGGCAAAGCGGTCAGGGGACGAGGAGCTAGTCCCCCAGGTAGGCATGGCTGCTTGGCCACCCAGTCCTGTAAGCAGGAAAGGCAGCTCAGAGCCTCGCCGTTCCCTCAACCCAAATCTTGGTCTCCAGGCCTACAACAGCCATCGACAGGTCGCACTTAATTACGGGTCTTATAAACAACGCAGGAGATCTCGGGCCATTTGGGGGGTAAGAAGAGAATGTCAGATTAAAGGGGCACGGGCCTTCTCTCCAGAGAGGAAGTCATGAATAAACAAGACTCTCTCTGGGATGGGCATCTGGCCTTTGGAAAAGGATGACCACAGCCCTGAGCAGGAAAGGGAGGGGGGTGCTCCAGTTCGGTCTGGAGCCAGAAGGAGTGGACGGGTGACGAAAGAGTCCCTCTTCTCAGGGGACTCGGCAATCACCAGGTCCAGAACGGCCTCTTAAAGATGGATCTTCACCAAGGGTTGAACTGGGCTGTGCTCTGGGGTCCCTCGTCTGCCATTTCCAAGGTTCCAGCCACTCACACCCCTCCCCCGCCCCTCCCCTCCCCTCCGCGGTCCGCTGCCATCCCCTCCGCTGCGCCACGCGCCCCACCCAGGGCCCAGGGGCTGGACCGAGTCCCGCCCACAGCCGCCTACGGCAGTCGCCCCCGGCCTCTCTCTGCACTGCAGCCTCCGGTTCCCGCGGCCTGGGCGCGCCTACCCGCCTCGGCCGCCCGCTGCGGCCTCTCTTGCCGACGCCTCTAGGTGTCCGCCAGCCCCAGCTTCGCCCGCGCCCCCAACCCAGGGGAGAAAGGCGAGGGGCTCGAATCTGGGCGGGCCTTCCCGGATTTCTCACCCAACGGGGACCTCTCTTCTCCACATCGCGAACTGTTTTTTGAGTCACTTCCTGGCCAGAGGCGGAGTCAGCCGGGCCCCTCCCGGGACTGGGCCAGCACTGGGCCCCGGCGCGCCCCCGCCTCCGCCCCAGCCCCGCCGGACTCCTCCCAGCTCCCGGCCTCGGCCCCGCCCACTCGCCCGCAGTTCTCGGTCTCCCTACGTTCTTTCTGGGTTCCACTGGGTTCTCCTGTTCTCCACAGTTCTCAGCAAAGACGAACCACTCATTTGAGAGTTGGAGGTGAAGAGAGGCTTAAAGAGACTAATCCAGTCCCTTCGGGTGAAGTTATGGAAGTCCAAGGAGGGAAACAGACTGACCCAGGGTCACAATACAGTGACACTGTTGGCCCAAGCGCTTTCCACCAAAACAATTGTGGGAAAAAGACTAAGGAACTTCTTTTAAAGAATGGAAAAAATGCCACTGAGAGTGCTGTGGGCCTGTGAGGGATTTTGAAGAGAGGAGAGAAGAAGAGGAGGAAGGCACTGTAGGAGCTGTCTCTTGCACACGATCTCTGTGGTCCCAGTTCCAGCCTTCAGTGCTCTCCAGAGAGGCTTCACTAGGGTTCTAGCTGTAGCCCTCCTGTCTGGCTGCTTCATCCCTCCTCTCCCTCCCAGAGCCCAACTGCTGTCATTTTGTGCCCTGCCAAGGAGGAGGGAACTGCAGTGCCAGCAGGAGTAAAAGGCAGGACAGAGTTGTGGGGCACAGAGAGGTATGGAGAGGGAGATGCTGAGACCAGGTGACAGTGAGACACAGAAAGAGGGCTGAAGAGCAGGGCAAGGGGTGTTGAGAGTCTGAAGGAGAGTGGAAACTGAAAGGAGCAGAAGAGGGCCGGAAGACAGGAAGACTCGGGGGTCACAGAGCCACTCAGCCATGCTAAGAGCAAAACAACACTGGCTACAAGGTCTCACACCCAACCCCAGGCTGTCCTTGGCCCTGATGCTTCTGGTCCTGGGGATCGGATGGGCCCAGGAGGCAGCAGAGCCCGTCCTTCTGGAGGGCGAGTGCCTGGTGGTTTGTGAGCCCAGCAGAGCTGCTGCAGGGGGGCCCGGGGGAGCAGCTCTGGGAGAAGCACCTCCCGGAAGAGTAGCCTTTGCTGCGGTCCGAAGCCACCACCATGAGCCAGCAGGGGAGATCGGCAACGGCACCAATGGGGCCATCTACTTTGACCAGGTAACCCCCTATCCTGCAAGGACCTGGAGTCAACTGTCCAAGCCCACCCTGCTGTTAAGGAAACAGCCCCCGGCTGTGGCCATTTGCCCCTCGACCCTACTGCCTGACCCTACTGCCTATCTCCCTTACCTTCACTCCTGCCCATACCCCTCCTTGTCCTTTCTCACCTTCTTTTGAATCCGTGCATTTCTCCCGTTGGCAGCTACTTGCCACCCCTTCTTTTCCTTACTCACTGCCCCATCCCCCAACCCAGTGGTTTTCCTGAGTCCCAGGTGTCCCCAGCCCACTCAGCAGGGTCTGCTTCCCCCAGGTCTTGGTGAATGAGGGCGGTGGCTTTGATCGGGCTTCAGGCTCCTTCGTAGCCCCTGTCCGGGGTGTCTACAGCTTCCGGTTCCACGTGGTGAAGGTGTATAACCGCCAAACTGTCCAGGTGACCTGAGCACGGGGCCCTCTCCCTGTCCCTCTCCCTGTCCCTGCCCTGGCTCGGGAGGAGGAGGAATAAGTGAAGCCCAGCTGACCCCTGGGCAGACCCTCCATTGACCTATGTGTCCTGAGGGACCAGGAGCAAGAGAGGAAAGCACGTACCTAGCAGAGAGTGTGGAGGACCTGCAGAGTCCAACGCTGGCCACCCATCAGCCCTCCCGGGAGAATGCACCAAGCCTCAGGTTCCCAAGTTCCAGAGTGTCCCTCTTGAGCTGGGGAAAAGAGGGGCTGCCCTCAGAAAAGTGGGGTCCTAGAACGAGGGTTGGAGCAGTACACTAACTGGGCTCCCTCCCCAGGTGAGCCTTATGCTGAACACATGGCCTGTCATCTCAGCCTTTGCCAACGACCCTGATGTGACTCGGGAGGCAGCCACCAGTTCTGTACTACTGCCCCTGGACCCTGGGGACCGGGTGTCCCTGCGCCTGCGTCGGGGGAACCTGCTGGGCGGCTGGAAATATTCAAGTTTCTCTGGCTTCCTCATCTTTCCACTCTAAAGGCTCAAAGACAGGAATCTAGCCCCTGTCCTCTGCCTTCTGCCCTCTCCTGTCCCAGAAGCAGCATCTGTGGGGCAGGAGAGAGGCTCCCTCTGGCTGCCTGTATTCCACCTCCTTGCATGGGACCCTGTGTCAAACACCCAAGGTGATGAGTAGAGCTGTGGTGTCTTGGGACCTGGCTGCTCTTACCCACCCCACGCCCACCCACCAAAAAAATGCCCTCACAGCCTCCTACTGCATCTCTTTGTGTCTGCAGCCCTCGGATCAGGGGAAGGTTTGGCAAGTAGCGAGACTGAAGCTATTGTATAGACTTTGCTCCTCTCTCTTCCGCAACCCCCAGCCTCTCGCTTAGTGCTACTTGGGGACAGGTGGCATAGGTAAACCTAACAGGCCCCCACAGGGGCCCAGATGGACCAGCTAGGCATACCCTGCAGGCTCCTTCCTGTGAGGAGTGCCAGCATCACAGATCTCTGCCAGCACAGTCAGGAACTGAGCCAGCACCATATGGGCTAGGGCGGGAGGCTCAGCCACCAGTAGAAGTGTGGAGAGGGCCACAGAGCAGCCCAGAGCCTACGGCTAGTAGGTCAGGAAGGGGATATGTGCCTAGCTTGAATAAGGTACACATTTTTCATGTACATTGGGGCAGCCAGCAATCAGTGAACCTAGGTGTTCTTCTGTGCTAGGCCACAAATGGACTCTGGCCCTCATCTCCCCACCCAGGACATGAGATGTGTATGTTTGCTCTGACTGAGAGCAGGTATATGCTGGTTCCTTGGGCAGCTGAGGAACTCCTAGGTGAGAGTAGAAGGTCACCTGTGGGCAAGTGTAGATTTCCAGGCATGGAACACATCAGTGGCCACAGCCACCTCCTAAAACTGCTCCACCTTTGTAGTCTGAACTTCAATCACTCCGCACCCTGACCACCACCTCCTTCCTCCCAGCTCTCTTACCTTGACTGTACCTGTTCCAGACTATCCTACAACCTCTCTTCTTTTTCCTGATCTGTGCTCTTATCCTCCTTCTTAAACTTCCTATTACCTGGGATTCCATGATTCATCCTTTTACCCACTCTCCTGCCAGCATTATAAACTCTCTTACCTCGCTGTCCCTTTGGCCCAGCATGGATAACTCTATCAATAAAGTAACTAGAGAATGATGGTTAAGGAGACACTATAGGATTGCTAAAGATAGAAGATGCCACTACAATTTGGATCAGGGGTTACAGGATATGAGCAGGTATGTCGTAGAGAAAATAAATGTAAAACTGTATGTTAGAGTCAAATAAAAAGATTTAGTAATGCTTGAGTTAAATAGGAAATACCAATGTGAATTTGTGGTTTTCAAAAGAAATAACTTTTCCAAACTTTGTCACTAAAGTATCATAAAAACAACATTAGAAAAAATCTGATATGCATCCTTAGCACCTGGATCTGTGCCTCAAATGTTATTCACCTTTAAAAGGACTCAGGTTCTATGGAGAATAGCTCCATATCTTAAAAAATTCTAGGTTTGGAACAAATGTTGTTGATGACAAAAAGCAAGGACAATTTTTAAAATGTTTAAGGTAGAGTCGAAAAAGCAAAGGAACCAATTTTAAAAGGCTGCCACCTGACTTTCTATGACAATTTGATAATCAAAAGGAAAATAATATAGTTAATTGGAACAAGGTGAATATTTTTTAATTTACGACTGTTAATATTCCAAAAGAAAAACGTCATTATGAAGTGTGCAAAAAAGTAGTTAATATACTGAGTGAAGAAGAATGAAAATAACAGGATATTTTTAGTTAATTTTGATAAGTAGAAAAGTATACGTATAGTAGGTGTTTTAACTATTCATAAGGTACATTTACTTTTCTTTATCTGTATATGTAAGGAGGGGTGGCTATAGAGAGCTGTGAATAATTCCAGAAAAGATTGGAACTGTGCCAAGAATGAAAGACTGATCAGCACCATCTGGTCATATATTACAACTAAGAAGAAAGAAAATCCAATAGTGTGTTACAAGATGATGAATTAGTCAAATGTCCAAAAGATAACTGCTCACTGCTCAAACTTGATCCTTCGTCCCTTGGGAAAGGGAGCCTTTATATTACTCTGCTAATTATAATGAGATTATAGGACTAGTAAAACCTAAATTAATTGGCTTTAACAAGATAGGTTATTTCTGTCTCACATAAAAGAATCTATAAATAAAGAGTCCAGAGATGGATGGCAGTTCTTTTGGGTTCCTGGACTCAATTTCAATGTTGGGGGCGGGGCGGGGGGTGGATTTGCTTCCCACACAACACCAAGGAATTCTTGGATACCAGCAGGATACCCTAAGAATGCAACTCAATTAAACATAATTCTGACACTATCTACCTGGTGGATATTGCATCAGATTTCCACAGGTTAAGGGATAAGTCCTACATACTCCTCCCCCAACTGCAGGTCCTAGCCAAAAGCCCAGGCTGTTAACTGTACTTCTGACAACCGCCTATAGGTTGGAGGTTCCTACAACCCCCTCCTTGGCAACTCAAATTAGACACCAGTCTCAGGTCCAAGTTGTGCTTCTGATCGACTGGCTGGGTTCCAGTGTTAAACAAAAAAATTTAACTTCCGCGGCTGAAAGTCTTTTCAAAAGAAAGGGTTTGTTAGGCCACTGCTAGAAAAAAAAGACCAGTCTAAACCACTAGTAGCATGTAGAAAAGATAACATGTAGAAAAGATAACATGTGTAACGCCCAGCAGTTTTGCAAGTGTTTTTATACGTCAGGTAGGGAGGAGAAAGCTGTAAGTCATTCTGAAGGAATTCACATTAGCTATAGACAAAACAGACAGGAGAAAATGAAGCAGGGCTGGTTCTGGGATGGGTGCAACAGAGTCTGTAAAGCTCATGTACAAATAAGAAGTGGAGGCTCCCGGGGTTCAACGATGCCTGGCTGTCATTTCTTGGATAATCAAAAATAGCCGCCTGGAAATTAATCCTAAATTCCAACAGAGATACAGGAATGTGAGCAGTCTTTTGTCAGAACTGGTCCACAGCTACTAACAGGTAAACTGTTCTTTCTCCAGCCGCTGTAGTTTTAATATAGAACATCTCCATTTTTTTCTCTTGTCACCAGCTACCCCTTCCTTGGGTTCGATTAATTTGCTAGAGAGTCTCACAAAATACAGAGGAACATGTTACTTACTAGATCACCGATTTATTACGAAAGGATATATAATTCAGGAACAGCCAGATGAAAGAGATGCATAGGGCAAGGCATGGGGAAAAGGCTCGGAGCTTCCATGCCCTCTTCAGGAGCCACTCTCCCAGGACCTCCACGTGTTCACTAACCCTGAAGCTCTCTGAATCCTATCCTTTTGAATTTTTATAAAGGCTTCATTACATAGGGGAGATTGGCCATAGGCAGTTGATTCAACCTTTGATTCCTCTCCCCTCCCCAGAGGTGAGGGTGGTTGGAGGGTGGGCCTGAAAGTTCCAACCCTCTAGTCACATGGCTGGCTCCCTTGGCAACCAGCCCCCATCCTTAGGTGCTTTCCAAATGTCACTTCATTAAATAACAAAAGACACATTTTTTACTCTCAATACTTAGAAATTCCAAGGGTTTCAGGAGCTGTGAGCCAAGAATTGTGGAAGAAGACCTAATATATATGACAAATATATTTTGGTCATCTGAATGACCAAATACGTATTTCTTGTAAATCACAATATTGCAGCAGTTTTGGGATCATCACAGCCCAGTTTCCCTTTTTACTATTCTATCATCTTTAGCATATTACCTCCTGACAAAATGGCTCCTTGAGCTCCAGCCATTACTACAGTCTTACAGCCCCCACAAAAGAAGTGAGGAAGAAAGGGCACCCCTTTCCTTCAAAGAAGCTTTCTATAAGGTGCCCCTAATATTTCTGATTGCATCTCCTTGTCTGGAATTTAGTCACACCTGGCCAAATTAGGCCAGAGAGAGAGGTTAGGAAATAGTCTATTTCAGACAGCCAGGCCCACCTCAAAGTCAGTTTTATAATAAGGAAGCAGAGATTCGATATTGGGAAAAACAACTAGAAGTTTTTTTAATGCAAATGAGCTAGATAAGATTGTAAATAATGGTAGTAAAATTACTATATTAGTTTTCTATTACCGCGTAACAAATTGCCACGAAATCAAGTAGCTTAACACAACACCTATTTACCATCTCGGGTTCTATAGGTCAGAAGTCCAGCAGGGCCTGGCTGGATTCTCTGCCTGGAGTTTCATAAGGTCAAAAGCAAGGTGTAGGCAGGACTCTCTTCCTCATTCAGAATGCATTTCCTTACGGTTGAAAGGGAGTGGAGTTTGCCACCCAAAATATGCCTCTTCGGGGTATTATTGTAGTCTGTTAAAATATAACAGACCTGGGAGAAGCTCTGAAAACCAAGTAGAAGTCACCCTCTGTAAAGGTTTGTAAGGGAAATCTTTTGTAAGGGTGTTTCCCTCACTGTACCAACCCTACCTTCACTATCAATGAAGAAGGCCCTGGACTGAAACCTTACCCTTGTTTACTGTGCTTCTGCTGGTAACCTCCCACAGCTGACTCTCCACCACCATCTTGGTCTTTAGCTGAAGGCGATATTTAAGGTGGTGGCTTTTTGCCATTTTGGCGAGTTACTCAGTGTTCCTGCATCTCTCCCATGTATACAGGAGGTATACGTGTCATTAAACTTTAATTTGTTTTTCTCCTGCTAATCCACCTCATGTTAATTTGATGATCAGTCCAGCCAAATGAACCTTAAGGTAAAGGGTAATTTTTCCTCCTGGACATGGTTGTGAGACTGAGGTCCCTGGCTCCTTCCGTCTTTGAGCCAACAACATCAGGCCAAGCCTTTCTCACCTTTGATCTCTCTGACCTGCCCTTTGCCACATGTGTCTGACTTCAGAGGAGAAAGTTCTCCAATTTTAAGAGCTCATGTGATTAGATTGGGCCCGCTCAGATAATCCAGGATAATCTCTATTTTAAGGCCCATAACCTTAACTACATGTTAAAAAGTCTCTTTTGCCATAAAATAGAACATATTCAGAGGTTCCAGGGATTTGGACACAGGCATCTTTGGGACATCCGTGTATTATAGTCATTAAATCTAAAGATGCGGACATCACTGAAAGAAGAGGCGTCCAGTTACAATACACTTCGGCAGTGAAATGTGCGGAAAAGGTGTGGGCTTCAGAAGGTCCGTGATGTACAAGATAAACATTGGCTCAGGTTTTAATCATCTTAAAAGGTAAAATAGTTCCCAAGTCTCAACCAAGAATTCATTAGTTGATCATCAAAAAGTTGCTCTGCACTGAAATAATGTTCTTTTGGATAAACCAAATTTAAACTGAGATAATGTCCATCTCTCAGATCTACGAACCAATTTTTAAAATGAGTTTAAGTGTCGATGTGATAAATTTTATAACCCTTGTAAGCTATGTGTGGTTTACCGAAATGTTTGATGCTTTTAGACAAGTTGACATATTATGCTGGTGATTCTATTAAAATATGGAGAAAGATTTAAGTTTGCAATCAATGTTTAAATAATTCGATTTGTAAAATGAATAGACTTTGATTTGTCGGTTATATAAATCTTGTTTAAAGGTTTAGACAATTTTTGCTTAAATAGGTTTATGAAGTGAATAGATTAAACGAGCACAAATGGTGCTTAGGGTTCCTCTCCAGGTACAAAAAGCGCTTCAGACTGTCCTGCCTTCCCTACACCCACGCCCCGGCAGCCGATTACTACAGAGAAAAGTCTCACTGCCGAAAGATTTGCTATGGATCTAAATCCACGGTCTCCAGCCACTCCAGTCCTCAATCCTCCCAGCATTCTTCTGCAGCTTCCTTCACCAGCTTCTTTCCTTACCCTCCCCAGAATCTAACTGAAGACTTCAGTTCTCTCCTTAAACTTTTTACCCCACCAACTCTGCCCCCACTGTCAGCGGCTTACCTTCTACTTCACTGAAAAAGCAGAAACGCCAAGCAGGAAGCCTTCCCACCACCACTTCTAGAAACTCACCGTCCTCCTCCTCTTCGCTTCTTCCTATCTGGCTCAGTAGAAGACGTGTCCCTTCCCTTGTCAAGGCAGCTATCTTCATCCTCCAGACACGGATCACATCTCTTCCAAACATCCCCTTTTCTTTCCTTCTCCTCTCTCCCGTGTGTTCAGCTTCTCCCCCTCTACTTACTCCTTCCCTTCAGCAGTTAGTTAGACTCTAGTCTCTTAAACCTAAAAGAGGAAAAACTGCGGTGGAAATGGTTGTAGATATATAATTATCCTCAGCTCATATGTCCCCACAGCTAATTGACATCGTTCTCCTCTTTAGAGCCAAATACCTATGCTTGGCAATTGCTCACCTCTTAAGTCAACTATAGCCTTAAGTCAACTATAGCTCCACCTAAATTGAGCTCAGCTGGTCACTCATAACTTCCATGTCACTGAAGTCAACGGACACTCCCTAGTCCTTCTGTTACCCAGGCTCCCCCTAACATTTGACCCTTCTGTTACCCAGGCTCCCCCTAACATTTGACCCTGTTGGCTACACCCTTCTTCTAAAAGCACACTCTGACTCGCCAGTTCCTGACTATGTACTCTCTGGGCTTTCCCTCCACCTCTCTGCCCAGGACCCAGTTTCTTTTTCAGGCTCCTCCACCTCTGCCCATCTCTTAAATATTGGTTTTCCTCAGGGTTCTGCCCTAGGATGCCTACTGTCTGGCACACTCTCAAAATCACAAATTACCATCCATGTGCTGACAACTTCCGCATTTTTTTCTCTATCCAGAATCTCCCTCCTAAATCTCAGACTCACACGTTGGATGTCCCACATTAAAGTCAACTTGCGAAAATTATAGTCTTTCCTCCTTAGATCTAGTCTCCCTCCCTGTTCTCTGTGTGCAGAGAACTTCCCTGTTGCAGGGAACTTCCTGTCTGCAGATGGAACTTCCCTGTTGCCCCAACTAAACACAAGCTCTTATCCTCAACTCGTCCCTCTCCCATAATCCCCATGTCCAATTTCTCACATCACCTATACCAACAGCTTGTGAATTATCTTTGGTTCCATCCATTGTTTTCCATCTACCCTGACTCAAACTACCAATCTCTCAGAGTTCTACAAAAGCTTTCTAACTGGCTCCTTGGCCTCCAGTTTTACCTCCCTTAGTCCATTCCCTGCACTGGGGTTTCCAAAATGATTCATCTAAGTGAACTTCACTGCCTAAAGCTCTTGTAAAATGGAACAGTACCTGGCACAAAGCAAGTACTCAATATATGTACGTTACTGTTATCGTATGAATTGGTAAACAAGTTAAAAGTTGTGCACGTCCCAAAGATTCTTGGACAGTCTTTAAAAAGCAGATAGGATTTTTGTTTTGTCTTATTGTGACTGTTACAATGCTTCTTTCTTTCAGGCATGTTCACTTGTATCCATGAACACAGGACTTAGTGAATGTTTGCTAGGAAAACATGGTACAGCAAGGCTCATGGGGTCCTAATGTCACCAGATAGCTTATGGGAATGGAATATAGTGCGGGATGTTCTTTAACATGGGAATGGAATATAGCGCGGGATGTTCTTTATCTTTATAGTTTGCTTATGTCATGGGACTATCTGCATACTGGTGACTTGGTAATTTCTCCGTTAGAAACTTGAGGAAACCCACCTGTCAAGAATAAGGGGAAGTGGTGATGCGTATAAACAAGAGAAGTGGTGACTCATATTCTCTGGTGCCCATGGTGCTTAGCTGTGAACAAACCTTTTTTATTTGCTTCTTCAAAAATAGGAGGAATCTCCCATCTCTGCTCAGACCTTATAAATTCTTCAACAGTGAAGAAGAGAAATCTTATCATCAGAGGGCTCAGAGGCCAGTGTGGGTAAAATCCGATTATTGCTTCAAGTTGTCTTGACTAAAAATAAAGAGATTTTGCTGAGCCACACCTTTCCGACCAATCTTCCACCTAGGAGTTCTGAACCTTTCACTCAGCTGACCTGTACCAACAGCATGTGAATTATCTTTGGTAAAAGGAGTCGGGGAAGACCAAGACCTCTCTGAGTTGTGAACTGAGACCCCAAGCCCCTATGCCATGGGATCCTATGCCATGCTCTTTCCCTTACCGCCCTGAACTGTATTTGTTTCTTGAATTATCTCCCTCACCTAACTGTCGGTTCCAAAGGGGTGGAGACCCATGTCACTCAAGATGTCTGCTATCTACCCTACACTTACTCAGGGCCTGGCACAGTCAGTGGTCCCCAACTTTTTTGGCACCAGAAACTGGTGCTCCTATGAGAGTCTAATGCCTGATCATCTGCGGTGGAGCTGAGGCGGTGATGCTAGCGCTGGGGAGCAGCTGCAAATACAGAAGAAGCTTCTCTTGCTCGCCTGCTGCTCACCTCCCACTGTGCGGCCCAGTTCCTAGCAGGCCATGGACTGGTACTGGTCTGCGGCCCAGGAGCTGGGGACCCCTGCAGTAGGTGTTCTATCATATGGAATGGCAGTGTACATAAGAGCTAGGGAGTTCTCAGGAAAGACAGGTCCTTCCTTCCACTCCATACCCCTGCCAGTGCTGAACAAAAGTTTGGGCAGGTGAGAAAGGCAGCAAGAAGCAAAGGCCTGAGTCAAGAAAGTTGGTCAGGGTTAGGAAGGTCTCTGAGCCTGAGGGGCAGTAACAGCAAGAGTTCCAGAGACAGAAAGGAGAGAAATGTTAGCTAGCATGTGATCTTCTTAGTTCAGGCTGCTATAACAAAGACTCCAGACTGGAGGACTAAGATAACAGAAATTTATTTCTCACAGTTCTGGAGGCTGAATATTTAAGCTCGAGTTGCCAGTAAATCAAATGTCTGCCGAGATCCCACTTCCCACTTGCAGATGACCAT
>NW_011889517.1:227805-257172 GCF_000151845.1 Pteropus vampyrus | reverse complement strand
GTTTATTGATAAATCGAATGAAAAATAGAAATCACATAAAAGGGTAGAAGATCATAAATGTGGTTAACAGGGGAGAATGGGTATAGCACTGGGAGGGAGAATGAGGTCGGCCATACCATCAGAGGAGAGAAATGACAAGGGGAGGAGAGAGGAGGAAGAAAGAAGGCATCTGCTAAAAATCCCACAGCTCACCTTTCACTTTCTCGTGTCACCCAATCATTCTTTCCTGGACAGAATTAACAGCTGGAAATGGTTTAAGGGCAACATCTAGTAGTTTGTCTAGAACACATGGGAGATGGGGAATTGGAAGGAATAGGGGCATAGGATTTAGAGAGGTTCTCTCACTTGAACCTGTCACCAGAACCCTTTCTACGGTGAAGTCTTGAAGCTTAATCTTGGTCTCAGTTCAGCCATGAACTAACTGTGACCTTCGGCAAGTCACTTCCCCTCTCTGGGCCTTTCCCTGGCTGGAACACAAGGAAATTCGACTCTATGGTAGGCTCTACTCTGGCTCCAGCAATGCCAAATGTGTTAGTGACCTGAGCTAGGCCAGGAAACTGGCTCATTTTTGGAGAAATAAAACTACTCAGAGGCCCAGCCAGAGGGATACAGTGCTGGCCTTCACTGGAGTTCACTCTTTCGGTGGCAGCAGCAATTCAGGGGGTGAGTATAAGCACACACACCTATGAGAACTCACTCTTATTGCAAGAGTGATCATTGCAGTGCTCTGAGCCTGGGGTTTTGCTCTACAAAGAAGGCAGGTCTGGGGGATAGGGGGTGATCCAACCACAGCAGTCACACACTATGTAGGAACTGGGGGTGCAGGGTACAGTGGAGGTAAGAGAGGGGTGTGGGCTTTGGGGCGGGGTTGGGAGATAGAGCCATGCCAGCACCTCACCGTGTGCCAGACTGCTCATTTCAGATGCCCTCCCCCCTTGAAATAGAGGCCTGGGCCCCTTGGTCTAGTTGAAGCAGCTCTTCAGGTAGAGATGCCACACTTGGCATCAAGATCCTTGATTCCTGTGGAGTTGATACCATCGCAGCAGGGGTCAGGGTTGTCTCCATTGGCTGGAGTCAAATGAGGTAGGCTGACTCAGTCTCGCCCTTGCCTTCCATGCTGACAAGCAGGACGCTCATCGGTGGCTGGCCGTCCTCCCACTCCAGCTCTGAGCCTTGGGGCCCAGAACTGCCAGCCCTTCCTTGCTAGCTGGGCAGGCCTAGCATGGCCTGAGAAAGCTGACCACAAGACTACCTAAACAGGCTGGCTCTCCACAACCTGCATGGATTGGGGTCAGCTGTGACAACTTCAGGGGCAAAAGGTCCCCAAATGAAGAGGTCAGGGGAGAAGAGTCTACATCCGAGGTTTCTGAGAGAGTGTGGTTCTGGTTCTGAAGTCCCGAGCCACACTGTTTCTTAATTAGATAGCCAGGAGTCAGATTCTAGGACAGGAGGATGGCGGGGGGTGGTGGGGGGGAGCATGCGTGTTTGTGTGCATACACCTGCACATGTATGACAGGGTAATGGGGATACTTAGGGAAAGACATTGTGCCTGGCCTACCTCAGTAAGGGGACTTTACACTCCCCAGGGTGAAACTGCCAGAGGCCCATATCTGACAGCCTTTGGCAGATTCTCCCAATACCGCACCCTGAACATTTCCATAGGGATGCTGGTCCCCAGTTCAAGGCAATTCAGCAAAGCTTTATAAAGTAACTTCTCTACAAAAGGCACAACAGAGGCCCCCAGGGGGCTGTGAGAGCACGGCTGGGGTTGAAGGGGAAGCCTAGCAGCAGCAGCCCAGGACCCTGGGGGTGGGGCTCCCCTGCTGCTCCAGCTCACTGCTCCAAGACCTTGAAGGACAGTGGGGTACCACTCTTGGCAAAGGATTTCATCAGACTGCTAGGATAGATGCACCCAAGCTTCTCTGGGGTTGGGAAGCCCCAGACCCTATAGAGAGACAAGCTTAGCCGATCCCCAATATAGAAGGGACCCACCCATTTGGCACTGCTGCCATTCCTGGGGAGTGACAGCAAGAGGACCTGATCACCCACGTTCCACTCCTTCTCCTGGCTCTCCCGCTTGAAACGCCTATTCTCCGCCTTTTCACTGGCCTTGTCAGCCACCCTCCAGTGGAGCTCCAGCAGCTCCCCCATCAACTGGAACAAGAAGACGTCCATCTTGAGCCCTTCAATATTTGCACTGCTCATCTCCCACCACAGGGGCTCAGTGAGCCTCACCTCGCCCCCTGTCAAGATCTGGAACGGCGTGGCCTGGGTGGAGGAGGCCCTGAAGGCCAGATGCAGCAAGGGCAGGGAAGCTGCCCACCTCTTGCCGTGCAGAAAGATGAACTCCTTGAGGGCCCTCTTGAATTCCCAGTAGGCCCCTGAGCTCGTCAGGCAGGGGAACTGCAGGTCCCTACTCAGGGAGGCCGTCTGGGCTCCCAGGGCCAGTCCACAGCTCACCAGGACATGCCGGGCAAACTGGGGACCCTGGGCAGCCTCCATCCTCACGGGAACGCCCCACCTTGCAAACACATGCTGAAGCAGCACCTGGGCCACAGCCGTGTGCGTGTAGGGCTTCAGCGGGAACGCCTCTACCCACCTGGTGTTGGGGTCAGCCACAATCAGCACATGCTTGTGGCCCTCCTCACTTATGGTGACTGGGCCCACCACCTCGATCTGCAGGTTCGACCAGGGGGCGGTCGACCTGAGGGGCCACAGGGACTCAATAACCTTCAACTCACTGCCTAGGAGATTTCGGGGAATGCAGAATAAGCAGCTCCTGCAGTAATCTCTGACGTGCTCCTGCATCCCAGGCCACCACCCCAACAACCGCAGCTTCTTGTAGGTCTCCTCGGGTCTCTGATGGGCCCCCACGGGGAGATCATGCACAGAGAAAATCAAGTCCCTCCGGAGTTGCCTTGGGACCACCCAGACCTTGGGCTTCTTATCTCCCTTGAACAGAAGCAGGCCGCTCTCCTGGTCCAGGCTGAGTGAGTTAAAGGCAGAACTGAAGGGTGAGGAGCCAGACAATTTCTGCCCGGCCTGCAGCTTGGCGATAATATCCGCCAGGGTGCTGTCACTGAGCTGTAATGCCAGCAAGTCGGGCCTCTTGCCCACGGTATGGGGAGACACTATGGGGACCGGCACATCCGTTGGCAAATTCCACCACTGCCCACCCCCCTGAGCACCCTGCTTGGCCAGGGTGTCCACCGTCACGGCAAACAGGGAGCCGCGGTAGGAGGTTCGGTAGATAAACGGAAGGGATGAGAGGCCAGAGGTGAGGGATATGATGTAGGAAAGCAGGCTCGGGTGAGGTAGTGGGGATCCGTCAGAGGACAGGAAGCCCCGAGCCCTCCACAGGGGCAGGAGCTCCCAGAGGAGGCTGAAGACCCAGTTGCAGTGCGTGAGGAAAACCACAGGGAGTGGGGACTGACCGAAGCGCTCCAAACCGCAGGCCACAGCAGCCAGGTGGGCATAGGTTGGTGTATAAGGTGAACAAGAGAAGGAAAGGGAGACAGGGGGGCTGGTGGGAGACAGGACATAGAGACCAAAGCCAGCACACCACTCATCCTCACGGTAAAAGCAATAGCCCGACATGTGGATGCAGACAAAAGTGGACAGGTCGGAAAAAGGAGGCAGAACCTGAAAGAAACGAGTCAGAGAGGACGCGGGCGTCAGCAGTTGGTTTTCCCCCAGCAGGCCCTGGAGAAGGGTCAGTTCCAGGGCCCTCTTGCCTCTGTCCTGTACCAAGAGGGACCATCGGATCAACCATGCTTTGGAAACCCTTCGGCCCTCCGGAGCCTCAGGGTCCACAGTGGTCCGGGCGGCGTATGAAAGATCCAGGACCACAGGGGTGTCCCCAATGCAGCGGGAAAAATGCTTGAGGGCCCAGGCCACAGCATAGGGGCTGTCTCCCCCTGATTGGGGGCCCTCACTCTCCTCATCAGGGAGGAGGGGTTTTGAGGTATAGGCAATGGGGTGCTTCCTTCCTGAGTGCTCCTGGTAGACAATGGCCGTCAGGGCCACTTGGCTCACCGTCACCTCCAGGCGGAAGGGCAGCTGGGAGTTGGGGGCCGTCAGGCAGAGAGCAGACACCAGGGCTCGCTTCAGGGACAAAAAGGCCTTCTCGTGCTCCTGGTCCCACTGCCAGTCTGGCTTCTGCTTGAGGAGGCTGTGCAAGGGGCCCACAAGGGCTTCGTAGTCGGGGATGACATCCCGGTGGGAGTCCATGAACCCCACAAAGAAGGAAAGCGCAGTAAAGTTGTTGGGGATGGTCATCTGGGCCAGGTGGGTAAGAACCTGCTGGCAGGGAGCCTTCCCATCCCAGGGGATGCCCAGGGAGGGAGAAGCCACCACTGGCAGGAGATCGATGTCAAGGGCCCCGTCAGGGGGATCCTGGAGGCTGAGGCACCGGAGAATTTCTTCTGAAAGGGAAGGGCACTCAGCCCTGAACACCGACACCAGCGAGGAGTCCAGGTCCTCCTCCTCGGCTGGCCTCTGCGCGCCCTGCCCCTCCTCCTGCTCCTCGTCCTGCAGCTCCCTCGGCTCTTCACCCTGCCTCTCCTCCTTCTCTTCCCTGACCTCTTCCACTTTCTGAGGACTCTCCAAAGGCCCCGTGTCGGTGGCATCGCTCAGCTCAGAGATGCTGGCTGACCTAGGAGGAAGGGTCTTCCACACCTTCAGGAAGTTGCCAATGTCGGTGTCCAACCTGCACCGAAACAGCAGAGCAGAGGGTCCAATGGAGGAGGAAAGGTGACAGCCCACCCAAGAGGCCATCCATGGGGAAATCACACCTGTGGAAACCCTGCAGAGCCCCACCTCATTGCTCAGTGACCCTGAGGCTGGGCCGAGTGCCAGCCTCTGACATGGACCTTGCCCACAGATCCTCTACCTCTGCCATGTGCTGGGCCTCAGTATCAGAGATTCCACTGTGCTTTGAAGGTTTGTCCAATCAAATCTCATTGACCAAGTGGCATTTTCAACAAGTTTTAAGCCAATGGTGTGATAAGAATTAGACGACTGGTGCTTCCGATCTGACCCCAGGATGAGCAAGCCAGATCAAGAGAGGGAACGAGGTCTGGCAAGGGACTTGAGAGGACACAGTAGACAGACCTCCTCCACATCACTTTTTTTCCAAACCAGGAAAATGGGAATGGGTGGAGGCCTGGCCCAGGAAGCAGTACCTTGCCCAGAGGGTCCACCACAGTCTCCTGCTGGGCCCAGGGAACTGGGAGATGGGGAGCAAGGTGGTTTGGCGGGGTAGAGGCCAGAGGATCTGAGTTACTGCAAACCAGTTCTGCCAGCACCAGCGAAATGACCTTGGGAAAGTACTTGAATCTCAGATTCCTCATCTGTAAAATGAGGATAGTAGTCGTGTATGTCTAACTCAAGTTGCGAAGACCAAGGGGATAAGAACTGTGGAAAAACTTCTACTTGGCACAGACTCTAGACACAGCTGCCCTTGAACACAATGAAATAGGAACGAGGCTGTTCACTGCAGCCATGGTTCCAATAGCATAACACGGATACCATCAATAGCCCTCCACAAGAGACCCGATAACTGTTGGGTATTCATGTAATGGAATACCACACGGCCATTAAAGTGAGCCACACAAATTAACATCTGGAAAAAACAATAAAAAGCTGAGTGCAAATGCCAGTTGTGGAAGGATACATATAGTATTAAAGCATGTGTGCAAAACTGTAAAACAGCAAAACCATATAAGTGGTTTATGGACGCATAAAGAAGTGGTAGAAGTGTAAAGACGTGAAAACATCAAATCGCTCTGCTCACTATTAAGCACTAGAAAAATGCTGGCTAGCACTTAGGGGAAGTTTCTGGTCGGTCCCTGGAGGGGCCGGGAGGCAGGGGAAGCCCATTACCTGTTGGGCTTCCTCAGAAACTCATCCAAGGTGGGGCCATCGCGGCCCAGTGGGTCGTCGGGTACCATGAAGAGATTCCCCGCAAAGGTGAAGGGCAGCAGGCTGGACCCGGGAGAGAGGAGGCACAGTTGCTGAGGAGCCCTAGACCCACCCACGCCCCATTGCTGTCTGGGCATCTCCACAGGGCGAAGACCCACATCTCCCAGCAGATGCTGGTCGGCGCCACCCCAAGGGCCCTCTCCTGGCCCTAACACCCCTGCCAGGGGCTACCTGACATCCAAGGAGAAGGAACAGCCCAATCCCCTCTAAGCCACCTCACCGATCTTTGACCATCAGTTTCTTGGAATTATTCATCAGGATGTGGAGCTGCTCGTTGGTGACAATGATGCCATCTGTCTCCTCCGCCAGCTTTACCATGAACCTGCAAGGAGAGTGGGGATCACTAATGACCCAGGAACCAGCCCCTGCATTCCCCAGTCCTCTGGGAAAATAAACTTGAGGCTTCAAATTGGAGCGTGTTGGACAAAAACTGCCCTTGGTAGTCGGGAAGCCAGGTCCCAGGAGACCATCCCCTCATCTATACAGCCATCTGGGATCACCACTACCACCTGGGAGGGTAAACTGGGATGGATGCCCTGCAACTATATATTCAAACACAGACCTCTGTTTTACACGCAGGCATTCACATACAATGCACGGACACGCACGCAAACCCACACACTTGTCCACATCCACAAGTGCATTCTTATTGCTTCAGTTTCCACATCTGTAAAACATAAAATATGTCCCCTATATAGCTGTGAGGATTAAACTGGATGACTGAAATATCTAGCTCAGTGCCTGCCATATAGCATACACACAAATTTTCCATTATTCTTCTTTACCAATGAGCAACATTCATGTACATGCTGACACGCACGCATACATACATATGTATGTAAACACATACAAAACACATACAAAAACACACATCTTAATAAACAAACCCATTTCCAAGGATCACTTCTCCTTGAAAGAAGGCTGTGACCAGGAAAAAAAGCAAAGGCCACCTACTTCTTCTTAGCATTCCCTGAAGACTTCCACTCAGCTGGCCCCAAGCATGCTATTCCATGAGTGCTCAGAAGAGGGGCCTTCTGCAGAAAAGCCACCTTCCCTTGCACCCAGGCAGGAAATTAATTACAGGCACTTAAACACCTCACCCAGAAGGCTTGCTCTTTAAGGAGAGATGCCCGAGTTGCCCTGCCTAGTCGTTCCCAGGTCTGAAGGCTGAGAGGATGCCAGGTTTGGGGAAAAGTAGGGAGGTACAGAACTTCTCCCTGCCCCACATGAGAGGTCCCTAAGTGAAGCCAAGTCCTGTGTCTGCCCAGCATGGACTCTAGCCCAAGACCTGCAACTACAGCAGGACCTTCCCTTCCCCCAAAAGAGCCAGCATCACAGCCTCCTCCTGTGCACACTGGTTGTGCAGCCACGTTGGGAAATGGATGCTTAGGATTGAGAAGTAGGAAGGCATTTGGGCTTTAGCTAGGAGATGCGGCCAGTCTAAGCATTTTCAGAGCCCAGCCAGAGCTCCAACCACATACAGCTATACACATTCCCAGTGCCAGGGCTGGGGAACGGAAAGACTGAAGCAGTTCCTTGAGACATGAACTTCAACTGAAAATGGCACCCAAAATCAGATGCTTAGGGAAGCAGCTCACTCGAAGCACCACGAGTCACCGGGCCCAATCCCATTCAAAGCCGTGGATCTCGGCCCATAGGTTGTGGAAGAAAGTCTGTTAACTAAGGGAAATGCAGCTGCAGAATCCCAAAGTCAGAAATGCCTCATGGCCTTGGGCAGAGCCAACCTTGGAGCTCTCTCCTCACTGTGTCCCTCCCTCTGCCTACAGAGCGCTGTGCACCATCCTCTCTCACATGACCCCTCAGATGTGTTTGCTTCCATCTCTCCAGAGCAGACGAGGCAGGACCCCACCTGACACAGCAGCTTAGCACCCAGAGACCCACAGAAGGCAGGCCTGGGGGCTGGCACACCTGTAATCATAGGTGGTAATCTTCTTGCCATTCTCAAGCTGGGAGGGGGTGATCGAAAGCATCTTGAGGGAATGTAGCTTCGTCAGAAAGTGACTCTCTGGAGGCGAAAGGCAGAAGATAGAGATGGTCAGAGGAAGGGCTAAGTGGAAAAGGCCACGCTGGGGACAGAGAGAGGCAGGAAAAGAAAAAGCTTGATGATGCTGGAGGGGCTGAGCAGCAATAGATAGCTCACCTCTCACCCTCCGGTTCTTCTTCAGCTGCCAGGTGGGTACAAACACAGTGACCTCTCGGTGGCCTCGGTTCCAGAAATACTGCACCGCCATGGCGATGCCACGGCAGGAGAAGAAGTGCTGGAGACCATGTCTGTGGGGGTGGTGGAAAGTAAGGAAGAAATTCCTGCCCAAGAAATGGACCAGCCTTCCCACGCCTCCCTTAGAGCCAGCCCGGGCAGCACAGAGGGCAACGCCAGGGCACCAGCGTCAGCACCACAAGCACCGACAATGCCCTTTTCCCTTCCCTCCATCATCGAACATTCTGTGAGCACTTACAGGGTGACTGTGTGTGTGTGTGTGTGTGTGTGTGTGTGTGTGTCTGTCTGTCTGTCTGTCTGTAGGGGCCTCTAAGGGAAGAGGAAGAAGACGGCAACCTCTAAACCCAAAGAGTTCAAGTTAGAGCTGGAAGCAAGCAAACATTCACTGACCATCTACTGTATGCTAGGAGTGTGCTCAGCACAGATATCACTCTACAATCTGGGCAAATTAAGTGGTCTTGCATATATTTATGCTAACACATACACAGCAGTAAGTGCTGTGCAGGGAGGGCAATGTCAAAGGGTTGGTCAGGAAAAGCTTCATAGAGGAGGTCCGTGCTGAGCCTTAAGGTTGGAGCTAAACATTTGAAAGCTGGCCTGGGGTTGTCTGACACCATGCTATATAAGGCAGGCTGCAGTGGAAAGAGCATGGGCCTCGACAGTGGACAGATCTGAACCCAATGGCCAGCTGGAATCCTTACTGGCTCTGGGACCTTTGGGTAAGATTCGGCACCTCTCTGAGCCTGTTTCTGCTTCTGTCAAAGAGGGACAGAAACCTACATTTGCAGGGCTGCTGTGACAAGTCCATGCACAGTGCCTAGCACTCAGTAGTCACTCGACGTGGGCCACTTCTCTCCCATCTTTTCCTCATTTGAACCCCATGTCACCCACAGAGGTCAAGGATGCCCATGCTATGTCCCCACCAGACACCCTGCCTCAGGTCTCCAGCATGCCCAGTATGCCCTATGCCATGGCTACTCACACCATGGCCACGCTGCTGCCATCAATGACCACTCGCCGCAACCCCTGGTTTCCAGGTTCCTCCGACAGGTTCAGCTCGAAGGGTGTGTTCAGAGCCTCGTGGTACCTCTGAAAGCTGGTCACTGTGCTGTTCGCCTGTGGTTGTCTAGGCGCTTGCCTCAGGGCCCCCTCCCAAGCCCCCAGGAGCCCTCCCACCTGAGGTTGGTGCTTACTACTGGGAGCCAAGGTGCTGTCGGGCTGGGAAGCCTGCCTCCTGGCCACCCCCTGGCCCTTCAGGAAGGAGGCACTGCCCTTTGATGGAGGCTGAACCTCGCTCAGGAGCTTGGCTGCATCCAAGGCTGGCCCTGGAACTGTGGGTGCCTTCTGAGCTACAGGCATTTTCGGCGCTCTGGAGGCTTTTGGAGCCACGGGGCCTTTGGGGGTTGCAGGTGTTTTGGGAGCTGCGGCCCCTGTTTTAGCCACAGGACCAGTCTGAGCTTTGGGTGTTTTGGGCCCTGCAGGTAATGTTTTAGCTGCAGGCGTTTTCTGAGTTGTGGGAGTTTTTGGAGTTGCAGGCACCACTTGAGCTGCTGCAGCCAGTTGACCCACATCTGCCTTTTGAGCTGTGGGCACCACTTGAGCTGCTGGCTTTGTGGGAGCCGAAGGCACTTTAGGAACTGCAGGTTCTGTGTGGACTGCTGGCATCACTTGGGCTGTAGGCACTTTGGAGGCTGCAGACTGCACTTGATTTGTGGGTGGGGTTTGAGCTGTGGGCACTGCTACAGCCATGGGCACTTCAAGAGTCTCAGGCACTGTTTGAGGACCAGGAACTGACTGAGCCGACAGCCCCCCTTGAGCCACAGGCCTCCCTTGAGTTGTATGCATTCCTTGTCCTGTGGGTGGTGCTGAAAAGGTCCCCTCTTTTGGCTCCTTATAATCCCATTGCATACTTCCTTGATCCCCCGGCTCACTTGCAGCTTGGAGTTGGGGTGTAGTAGTCAAAGGTGGCCCTATCTGTGGAAGTCCTAGGGTAGCCTTGTCCTTTACGCCCGAGCCTCCTGACACCACCAATAAACTCATGACTTTTTGGGGGGTCTCTGGCCTCGGGCAATTCTGTAGGGTTGCCTCTCCTCCTGGCCCCCCACCTGGTCTACAGTCCACGCTGGGCAAAGGAACCAGCTCCTTCTGCTTCCACTCTAGGTTTAAGGGCAAAGGACTCTGTCCTGGCAGTTTGAACTGAATGGGGCCCAGTGGCCTCTGCCAGAAGGGGAAACTGAAGCACGCCTGGGACAGGAGCCAGGCCAGGTGGAGAGAATGCAATTCATTGATCCTCCAGAAGGTTGCAGCAATAGCCCCTGGCCACAAGGGCCCAAAGGCTGGCCCCGGGGCCCAGGCCTTCCAGGCTGGGCACACACCCAGGGCTGACACCGGAGGAGGGTGGAAGGGGAGTTTGTCTTCCACCCTCTGGACCTGCCTCTGCTGTGACAAAGCTTGTGAATGGTTCGCAGAGTCCTGGCTGCTGGCGGATGGCACTGCCCCTTCCTTTCGAGCACTGTCCGTACCACCTTGGTTGTTGGAACCAACCCTGGGGAAAGACCAAGTTTGTTGGAAAGACGGAGAGACCAGTCAGGTCCCAAACTCTTTCCTTCAAGTGGGGGAGCAGGGGTAGGGCAGAGAAGCTAGACTAATTCTCCAGAACTTACCGTACCAGCTGGTTTGCTGTCTCCTGCTGTGCGTTTTGGCCTGGAGAGGATCCTAGGCTGGTTAATTTCTTTGAATTTTCTGTGCTCCCGTTCTGGAGGGTCTTTATGTCCAGGAAGGACCCAGGACCATCTCCCACGGACATCACAGCTGAGCCTTCCTTCTGCTGGTGGGGAGGGCAGATCAGGACCTCTGGGTCGGAGCGGGTGTTGGAGGTGCCGATGCGGCTGAGCCACTCGATGATGTCCTCTTTGCCTGCAGCATCCCGCACCAGGCTCAGCAGCAGCTCCTGGACCGCTGGGGGTAGCTGCAGCAGGTCCCCTGCATACTGATCACCACGGATCCAGACCAAAGCCCCAAAGGCCCGGGTCACCTCAGCCTCCCAGATTCCCCGGGGGGTGAGCAGAGGGGCAGGGCCCCAGCGCAGCCGCCCCACCAGCTCCTCCAGCCAGTTCTGGGTCATGATGAAAGACTCGGTCAGCCCGCCCACCATCAGGGAGCCAGGGGGGCCGGGCACCAGGTAGGCCAGGGTGCTCCAGCAGAGGCAGTCCAGGAAGAGGCCCTGGGCCCCAAGGAAGGCACAGTGCAGGGCAGGCGGGTAGCGAACCTCCTTCCATAGCTCTGGGTTGCACAGGCCCTTCAGATACTCCTGAAGCCACAGTGGGGAGAACACAAAAGAAGTCATCCCTTAATAGGGTGGCCAGTGGCTAGCACTCCCCCACCCAGAAGGCCCACCCCTCGCCAAGAAAGTGCCCTCCCTATGTCTACCAGAAGCCAAGCCCCTATGGCCAGCCTCTCTCTTCCTGGTCCTGCCTCTTCACACACTCATGTTTTTTTCCAGGAGAGTCTGACAGAATGGGAGTGGCCTTGAGGGAAGAAGAGCATCTGGGTTTGGAGTCAAGGGACCTGGTTCTACTTCCAATTTGACCTCAGCAGGTTAAGTTAATTGTGGGAAATTTATCATCTTCTCAGGGCCTCAGCCTCTTCACCAGTATGATAGGCTAAACGAGATAATCCTAAGGTCCAATCCTACTCTGGCATTCTAGAATTGTGAAATAGCTAGCGGGGAGGAGGATTGCACCTTACTGAACACCCTCCAGGTGCCAGGAACTTATAGGACCTGGGGAAAGTTATTTATCCTCCCTGTGCCTACATTTCCTCATCTGTAAAATGGGGGAAATAGTTCTGCCTCATTAGGCTATTATGGAACTTCGGTGAGTTAACACAAAGGAAGTGCTTAGCCTAGTGCCTGGCACAGTATATTTCTATTTTGCAGGCTCAGAAGAGCTATGCGGCTTGCCCAAGGACACACAGCTAGAGAATGACTAGGTGAGGACCCACAACCCACCATCTGTCTGACCATGAAACCAGAGCTATTCCACCTTCTCAGGCTGACTACACAGTGACTACAGGGTAATCCTGTGAGATTCTCAGTTAATATCCCTCCAGAAGGTCTCTAGCACAATCTGTACCCATAACCATGGTAACTCTGTTGCTCAGAGGACACAGAGGAGGAGATAAGTCGCTGGGCCAGCATCCGGGGGAACCCCACAGATATGCACAACAGCTGAACCAAAAGGAAGGCCTCTGGCTCTCTGGGCAGACCAAGTCCTCACGGTCACAGGGCTCACGCACTCAGTCTTATGAGGTCTCTGGGATGGGAGAGGTTGGGTTCCTCCACTAGATGGCTGAGTTTCATCAGCAGGACCCCATGAGCTCCAAGTGAGCATGAGTGCACACTCTTAATCAGCCAACACATGTTGACTGCATTCACCCTCATGTCCCTCCATATCCCTGTGTTGATCACAGACATCCTCTTCCTGATCTCCCCTGACAGTCCCATTAGGGGGCAAACGCTCCCTTTTAGATCTCGAGCAGCCATCCTGAAGACAACTCTAGGCCCTCTGCTCAGTACCCAGGCCATCCTTCCCTGCTCCAGCCTATGCTTACCTCTTTCACCTGACCCAGGCCATAGACTGCCAGACCCTTCCCCAAAGGGCCTGCAATGCACCCAGGCACTTAGGTCCAGGTCTTACTCATTTTCAAATCAGTCCCGAAGCAGCTCAAAACCTGACAGAAAACCCAAGCCAACTCCTCACACCCAGAACCTCAACTGGACCCACTACCCAGCAAGGGTGGATCTGACCAGGTGCAGGATCACTTCTCACAGACCTTAACAAACTCCCCCACCCCATATACCCCACATCCTAACCACGCGAAAATAACATGTAAATATGAAGAGATGTGCTGGGAAAGAAGATTGTGGGTGGTTTCTTTCTCTTTGTGCAAAGAGCTTAAAATACTTATTGTACCATTAACTGTTCAATATTTTTTAACTAAAAGATATATAGGAACTGAAATAATTTTCAAAATAATAAATCTGAATATATATTGAACACTTACTATATGCCGGGCTCTTTAAGCACATTATCTCATTTATTCCTCTCTCAGTCCTATAAGGAAATTACTATCATCCTCATTTTAGATGAACATGGACAGGCACATGTCCAAGGTCACACAGATAGTAGGCTGGGACACTCAGCCAGTCTGACTCCAAAGTCTGGGGTCTTAGTCACGACACTGTCTCTATTTTCAAGCAAAAAAAAAAAAGATAGGGAAGCAACAGACATTTTTAATCCAGAAACTATCTGGAGCAATGTTCCTGCTTAAAAGCCCACCCAAACCTTTTTCCTCTAAGAGGAGAAAAAGTAGAGAAGAGGTAGGAACAAAATAAGCACAGAAAAAGAGTGGTATGTTTGTGAAAACATATTGCCCAATATCCCACAGGTCCTTTGTCAACCTGTAAGTTAAATAAAAACACCAAATAGGTTAACACTGCTCTACACTTGATCAAGGTGCTTTATTATTTAACACCTGATCTGGGATTCTCCTTTCTCATAAGTCAGCTACCATTCATTGTCTGCCTTCCAGAAGCACCCGAAATTACACTAAAGAATACTCGAAAGGCTCAGAAAATGGCAGCACCAAGAACTTTGGAATTGAGAGTGAAGGGGCAGACTGAGGTAAAGTTGTTTGAGGAGTAGAGCCAGAAGCCAAAGCTCCCCACAACCCCCCCAACATACATACAGACTGGGCAAGTACCTCTCTATCCACTGGAGATTTGTTCTCTACAGAGCTGAAAACAGGTCCTAGAATTAGAGGTTAATCGGCATATTTGAGAGTGTGGGTACCATACAAAAAGCATAGGGGAACAAAGAAGGGCCAGATAATGTGGTCTACAATGAAAGCTGAGTGCAAAGAAACTCATTGATCCCATTCACAGGTTCATCAGCCAGACCCTGACTCTCTAGGATGAAGAATAGAAAAATACATTTGGAAATCCAGCCAGCCCAAGCTCAAAGACCACCAGACGGGTTATCTAACGGACAGTGCCCCCAGATCTCTGCATAGCCAACCTCAAAATCAATAAACCTCAGCCTCAGCTCCCAATCGGCTCTTTGACCTTTATTTTTAATCTTGCAAAGATTAAGTGATATATGAAGAAAGCTTCTAATGTGAGGTAAATATATAGAAAACACACAGAAAGGGGTGCGAGTAAATTGAAGGAAGAGAAAGTAGGGAGGGAGAAGAAAATTTCAAGCCGTTTACTTTCCTCAGAGAGATAATAGAGAACATTGTACAGACTGAATAAGAACAGGATACTATTTTTAAAAAGAGAATTCAGAGACAACATAAATGACTTTTAGACATTAAAAATATGATGGCAGAAATGAAAGACCCAAGACAAAGGTTGGAAGATAAAGTTAAGGAAATCTCCAGAAAGCAAAGCAAAAAGTCAGAGCTGGAAAATAAGAGAAAAAAATAAGAAAAGTGAATTAGTCAGTCCAGAAAGCCCAATGTCTCAATAGGAGTTCCAGAAAGAGAGAACACGGAAAACACAGAGGAGAAAATCAGTGAAACATTTCCAGAAAATGCCCTAGATCTGAAGAGCATGAGTGTACAGATAGAAGGGCCCACCGATTATGGATGAAGGCAGAGCCAAACAAAGGGGTCTTACTAGGAAATCTCAGAACAGGGGAAACTACAAACTTCCAGAGAGAAGAAACTTCACATACAAAGGAACAGGGATCAGAATAGCTTCAGACATCTGAAAAGCAAGAAGTCAATGGAGTACTGCCTTTACACTTCTGAAGGAAAAGAATTTTCCATTTATAATTCGATACCAGCCAAACTATCAATCAAGTGACCTTCGGATAAGCAATCCCAACATTTACCTCCTATAAAAACCTTTCTCAGAAAGCTACCGGAGAGTATTTTCCAGCATAACAAAGAAAGGAAACAAAGAAAGGAGACCAACATAGGAAAAAAGCAAAGGCAATCTCCAAAAAGCAAAGGAAAATCTCAGAATTAATTCATTCATTCAACAAATCATTACTGAGCACCTACTATGTGTCATCCTAGGATGGACAGCTAGTTCAGACTGGAGAAGACTCAAGAGACAAGCACATTGAGAGCAGTCATCAGCATTCTCTTTAGCAATGCACCATCTTTCTAACTTGATGAAGCTACTGGAGGATGTGTTCTACCAACCCAAAAAAGAGAAAGACATTAGGTCCAGAAAACAAGACATCTAACAAAGAAAAAAGGCATAGGGAGGCCAAGAATGACAGCAAAAGGAAGTCTCAGGATGACAGCTGTGTAGGCTGGACCAGACAGAAGGAAGGATGTCTCCAAGAAAAAATTTGGAACTGAAAGAATACCTTGCACCTATTTTCCTTGTAGAAATTGTAGTGAGGGGCCACTGAAAGTTGTAAGAATTAGTAATAGGTACAGAGAAAAGCAAGCATATTGAAAAACAAAGAGTTCTTAACCTCAATGCAATAAAAAAGTAAGAAAGACAACATAATCATTGTACATTTTAATGTTTAGAAGTTAGTGATATTTGCATAGGCATAGTGATGCAAATACTAAACTTAAATTTAACAGAAGATTGAAAAATAACTATATTGGGAATAAAGAGGGGAATGGCAATATGAGGAAGTTAAATCCTCACCTACAATAAGATGAAGTAAAAAAACATTTAAAATTAATTAATCAAATGATAACAGTATCCAAAATTTTTTTTGGAAATGTGCAAATGTGTAAACGCCAGAGCAAACATTATCTACAAGGAAGGGCACTGAAGAGAGTTGAGAACAAGGCAGGAGTCACTGTGTTCTATTGTGTGCTTTTTCAAAGTTATTAGACTTTCAAATTGTAAATTACTTTGATAATAGAAAAATTAAGTTTAAAAAAAAAGGGAAAGGTTAGGTGCCTATAACACAATTAGGTATGCTGGTAAATGTTTAACTATCAGCCAGTTGGGGAACAGCCCTGATTTGTAGCATTTGCCAATTTCTGTGATGTAAATGCTCCCACCATGGCATATTTCAAACTACCAAGGGGACTCCACTGGCTTGCAAACTTCCTGAAATTTTAACAATAGGTCAGTAGGAGCCACCTCCAGCATACCCCTGGCCACTACCAACTACGTGGTACCGCTCACAGTTAGTATGGAGCAGGGACAGATGAACCCTCCTTTCCACTTGCTGATTTCACCTCAGAAGCCAGGCCTCCCCAAGTGTCTGTTTCTGCTGCCCAGGAAGGTGATTCCAGCAATGCCTTCATTATTTTTCAAATCCTACCACAAGACAACAATGTAAAGGCGCTCTCGAATTCTACAGAGATTTTCCTGGAAAACCAGCCACATATGATGTGGGATTCTCCTTTCTCATAAGTCAGCTACCATTCATTGTCTGCCTTCCAGAAGCACCCGAAATTACACTAAAGAATACTCGAAAGGCTCAGAAAATGGCAGCACCAAGAACTTTGGAATTGAGAGTGAAGGGGCAGACTGATGTAAAGTTGTTTGAGGAGTAGAGCCAGAAGCCAAAGCTCCCCACAACCCCCCAAACATACATACAGACTGGGCAAGTAACTCTCTATCCACTGGAGATTTGTTCTCTACAGAGCTGAAAACAGGTCCTAGAATTAGAGGTTAATCGGCATATTTGAGAGTGTGGGTACCATACAAAAAGCATAGGGGAACAAAGAAGGGCCAGATAATGTGGTCTACAATGAAAGCTGAGTGCAAAGAAACTCATTGATCCCATTCACAGGTTCATCAGCCAGACCCTGACTCTCTAGGATGAAGAATAGAAAAATACATTTGGAAATCCAGCCAGCCCAAGCTCAAAGACCACCAGACGGGTTATCTAACGGACAGTGCCCCCAGAGCTCTGCATAGCCAACCTCAAAATCAATAAACCTCAGCCTCAGCTCCCAATCGGCTCTTTGACCTTTATTTTTAATCTTGCAAAGATTAAGTGATATATGAAGAAAGCTTCTAATGTGAGGTAAATATATAGAAAACACACAGAAAGGGGTGCGAGTAAATTGAAGGAAGAGAAAGTAGGGAGGGAGAAGAAAATTTCAAGCCGTTTACTTTCCTCAGAGAGATAATAGAGAACATTGTACAGACTGAATAAGAACAGGATACTATTTTTAAAAAGAGAATTCAGAGACAACATAAATGACTTTTAGACATTAAAAATATGATGGCAGAAATGAAAGACCCAAGACAAAGGTTGGAAGATAAAGTTAAGGAAATCTCCAGAAAGCAAAGCAAAAAGTCAGAGCTGGAAAATAAGAGAAAAAAATAAGAAAAGTGAATTAGTCAGTCCAGAAAGCCCAATGTCTCAATAGGAGTTCCAGAAAGAGAGAACACGGAAAACACAGAGGAGAAAATCAGTGAAACATTTCCAGAAAATGCCCTAGATCTGAAGAGCATGAGTGTACAGATAGAAGGGCCCACCGATTATGGATGAAGGCAGAGCCAAACAAAGGGGTCTTACTAGGAAATCTCAGAACAGGGGAAACTACAAACTTCCAGAGAGAAGAAACTTCACATACAAAGGAACAGGGATCAGAATAGCTTCAGACATCTGAAAAGCAAGAAGTCAATGGAGTACTGCCTTTACACTTCTGAAGGAAAAGAATTTTCCATTTATAATTCGATACCAGCCAAACTATCAATCAAGTGACCTTCGGATAAGCAATCCCAACATTTACCTCCTATAAAAACCTTTCTCAGAAAGCTACCGGAGAGTATTTTCCAGCATAACAAAGAAAGGAAACAAAGAAAGGAGACCAACATAGGAAAAAAGCAAAGGCAATCTCCAAAAAGCAAAGGAAAATCTCAGAATTAATTCATTCATTCAACAAATCATTACTGAGCACCTACTATGTGTCATCCTAGGATGGACAGCTAGTTCAGACTGGAGAAGACTCAAGAGACAAGCACATTGAGAGCAGTCATCAGCATTCTCTTTAGCAATGCACCATCTTTCTAACTTGATGAAGCTACTGGAGGATGTGTTCTACCAACCCAAAAAAGAGAAAGACATTAGGTCCAGAAAACAAGACATCTAACAAAGAAAAAAGGCATAGGGAGGCCAAGAATGACAGCAAAAGGAAGTCTCAGGATGACAGCTGTGTAGGCTGGACCAGACAGAAGGAAGGATGTCTCCAAGAAAAAATTTGGAACTGAAAGAATACCTTGCACCTATTTTCCTTGTAGAAATTGTAGTGAGGGGCCACTGAAAGTTGTAAGAATTAGTAATAGGTACAGAGAAAAGCAAGCATATTGAAAAACAAAGAGTTCTTAACCTCAATGCAATAAAAAAGTAAGAAAGACAACATAATCATTGTACATTTTAATGTTTAGAAGTTAGTGATATTTGCATAGGCATAGTGATGCAAATACTAAACTTAAATTTAACAGAAGATTGAAAAATAACTATATTGGGAATAAAGAGGGGAATGGCAATATGAGGAAGTTAAATCCTCACCTACAATAAGATGAAGTAAAAAAACATTTAAAATTAATTAATCAAATGATAACAGTATCCAAAATTTTTTTTGGAAATGTGCAAATGTGTAAACGCCAGAGCAAACATTATCTACAAGGAAGGGCACTGAAGAGAGTTGAGAACAAGGCAGGAGTCACTGTGTTCTATTGTGTGCTTTTTCAAAGTTATTAGACTTTCAAATTGTAAATTACTTTGATAATAGAAAAATTAAGTTTAAAAAAAAAGGGAAAGGTTAGGTGCCTATAACACAATTAGGTATGCTGGTAAATGTTTAACTATCAGCCAGTTGGGGAACAGCCCTGATTTGTAGCATTTGCCAATTTCTGTGATGTAAATGCTCCCACCATGGCATATTTCAAACTACCAAGGGGACTCCACTGGCTTGCAAACTTCCTGAAATTTTAACAATAGGTCAGTAGGAGCCACCTCCAGCATACCCCTGGCCACTACCAACTACGTGGTACCGCTCACAGTTAGTATGGAGCAGGGACAGATGAACCCTCCTTTCCACTTGCTGATTTCACCTCAGAAGCCAGGCCTCCCCAAGTGTCTGTTTCTGCTGCCCAGGAAGGTGATTCCAGCAATGCCTTCATTATTTTTCAAATCCTACCACAAGACAACAATGTAAAGGCGCTCTCGAATTCTACAGAGATTTTCCTGGAAAACCAGCCACATATGATGTAGAAACACACCGAGGCCCTTCTTTCAATGAGCCTGTATCCTTCCTGACCCTTCCTCCCCTCACCAATAAGACACACCTATCCTCACCCCTTCTCCATCCTGCAACCTCTAGTCTCAGAGTCCTCACAGCCAATTGGCCTATGTATAATAGGCTGTTATCAAAGTGCCATGATTCTGTGTCCCCACAGCTGGGATTGGGGTCAGTCACAGCACCTCCATATTGAAACTTGGGAAATTTTCTTCTATCAGATCCCGGGACCTTAGAGAGCATGTAATCCAAGCTTCTCACTTTTCAAATGAGGAGCCTGAGACTCAGAGAGGGAAAAGGACTCACTCACTCAAAGTTACACAGCTAACAACAATAATAACTGACATCTGTACTCTACGGCTCTCCACGTTTTGCAAAAGTACTTGAGCATGCATTATTTCAGCTGGCTCTCGCAACCCCTCCATGAGGTGGGTGTTACTATATCATTTTATAGATGAGAAAATAGGCTCAAGAGGGTAAATGCTTTGATGGAGTTAGGAGGTAGCAAACTCCAATCTCAAACCCTCTCCACCATACTCCTCTGTCTTAGTGTAACCTGATGACAGCAAATTGAGCCCCAGTCTCCTAACTCCTGGGACAAAGCCTTATACTCCCCACCTTCTTCGCCCTCTTGTTCCAAACTTCCAAGCATCTGTTCTTTCTGTTCATTCTGTGAAATAAGGGAGGAAGGTGCCTAGAATATCCGTACACTATGTTTCCACCTTCGATGGTGCCTTTCCCCAGGGGAAGACAAAGGGGAAGGAGGTGACAGGGTGGGGGAATTGAGGGAGCCACTGGCTACATTAACAGGGCCTGGGGTGTGAGGGAGGGATCTTTTAGGTGGCAGTGGGAGCAGGAGCAGACAGGCCCAGAGAAGCTGACCTAGGGTTTAAGCAGGGGGCAGGGGAGCTGGGCACCTCAGAAAACACCAGTCCTATGAAAGAGTGAGCGAGCTGTTGTACTTCAAATTAACAAAAAGATTAAAAATCCAGAACAACCCAAAAGCCTCCTCTTGTTAACCAACCCTATCCCAACTACTGAAAAGTCTTAATTTCAGGGGCTCCTGCACATCTATTCTCTGGGCAGACACCCCTCCCCTCCCCCAGCACCTCTGTCAGAATTTGAGAAAATGCTGACACAGCAGCTCAACAGAGGGGCTGAGGGAGGAACTTTCCAGCCTGCCTGACTGTCTGCCCGCCCGCCTGCCTGCTGGCCAGCATGTTCTGGGCCTCCCCCACCCATGGCCTTGACCAATTAGTATATCAGTACAGACCCAGCTGGGGAAGGGGTGTGTGTTGGGGTGGTCGGGGGCAGAGGGAGGCTGTAGCATTCCTACCAGGAAAAGATAAGATAAAAGAATCTGAGGGAAGAGGGAGACCTTGGCCATGACTGGGGGTCAGAGGGAACCTGAGAGGCCCAAGTAGAGGAGAAGACTGTGAGAGGAGCCAGAGAGAACGCAAGAGACACACTGTGACCTGGCCTATTCAAGTGTCCAGCCCCATACAGCAAGCTCTTTCATGTGAAAGCCCGCAGCTCTCCTCCCAAATTCCCACCCATCCCCAAGGGCTGGTGGCTTCCAGAGCAGCTGCACCCGCACCCCTGAGCCACTGCAAGAAGCTATCTAAGGCATCAAGAGTGTGGAGCAGGGAGCCCGGAGCTCTAGGTTCTGGTCCCAGCCCTGGTCACCCCCACCTACCTGACCCTGAGCACTCAGGCAGGCCCCTCACTCTCTCCAATGCCCAACACCTCCTCTGTAAAATGCCAGCATTGCTTTAGCAGCATTTCTAAGAGCCTCTCCAGCCCCAGCACTCTGATAGGGGACAGCCCAGGTTTTAAGGAGACTTTAAAAGAGACAGAAGGGTCATCTTGGTGGAGAACAAAGAGGTGTGTTGCAGAGGCCACTGAAATGCAGGACTTTAATGCAGGAGTGGATTTGTGGATGCTGGGGCCCTGGCCAAGGACGGCTCCTGGAGGTACACAGGCGGGGGAACCTCTCTCAGGGCACTTGCGGGGCAGAAATGACAAGCAAGAGAGAGGTGGAGCAAAAAAAAAAAAAGAAGAAGAAGAAGAAGAAGAAGAAGAAGAAGAAGAAGAAAAAGAAGAAGAAACGAGATAGAAGGAACCAATACTGCAGATCTGGAAAGACAGGAGGATGGCCCAGTACCTGCCGGCCACACTGCCAAATCCAGGTCGGGGGACCTCAGGGGATCTCTGTCTCCCCGGGAGGCAGGGAAACGGGAGAGGGGTCTGGTAGGAAGGGACGGGTGGGGGTGGGGAGAAGCTGTTTACCTTGGCTTTGCCCATGTTCTCCCTGGGCCCCTCGAGCTGCAGCCAGAAGTAGGGGTTGTCGGGGCGGCTCTGGAAGGCGTTCAGCTTGATCCTGAAGATGCGCTGCACTTGCAGCCGCTGCCGCTGCACCCGGGGCTTCGATTTGGTCTGCACCATGACCCATTCCTGCGCCGGAGGGTCGCCCCCGGACAGGAGCATGGCTGCCCCACCCGCCCCTGGAAGGAAGGAGCCCAAAGTGTCACCGGGATCCCAGGGCGAAAGTCGCCCCGGCCCCCGGCCCAGGGAGCCCAGGCCACGCCCCCGACTCCCTGCGGCGCGCCCCCAGTCTCGGTCTTGGTCCCCGTGGCTCGCGGACCCACCCGCCACCGCTCGGGCGACCGCCCTCCCGAGCTCCGTTTCTTTCGGCGGCGGCTCCCGCGACAATCTCTTCCTGCCAGGGGTTGAAGCTGGGGGTGGGACCGGTCGGGCTCCCACCGCCCTTCCCTCCGCCCCCAGCCTTCCCCCTTCACCACTCCGCCAGTCCCTTCGGGATGAGCTCCTTCTCCGTCTTCTGGGCAGCTTAAAGGGAGGAGGAAGGCGGGGGAAGAAGAGAGGCGGTAGGAGGGTCCTGGAAACCTCTGCCTTCCACCCAAGTTTTGGGCCCAGACCCAGAATCCAGGGGTCAAAGTTAATTTCCTTCCACGTTCCCCTTTCCCCAGTGGAAGGAAAAGGAAGGAGAAGGAGGGGCATTTGGTTAGGGGAAAGGGGTCTTGGTTTCGGGGACCTGGTCTTTCTCCCCATTCCGCCCTCCCACCCCGCCGCCTCCCAGGCCTCGCTGGAGAACGGGGACCTGTGCCCCTCCTTCCCTGGAGGAAAGGGTTAAGGGAGAGCAGGGTGGGGAGCCCGGGAGGCCGGGGCCTGAGGAAACTCTGGGCTGGAAACCGAGCAGGAAGGAGAGTAAAAGCACCGCCTCCCCACCCCTCCCCCCAAGTCTGGGGACAGCCAGGAGCTGGCAGGCAGCCCAGACCCTCCTGAAGCCCCCAGGGCTGAAGGGGCCTCCCCGCCCGAGTTTTCAGTCTTGTGTTGTTTATGAAAGCCCTTTTTAGCAAGTTTGAGTTATACCCTGAAGAGAGGCTTTAGGATGGGAGTAAGGGTCTGATGGGGAACGCAGCTTCTGAGGGTTTCCTCAACCCATGACCCACAGCCAGCTGCTGGGCCTCAGTGGTCAGGGACTAGCCCTAGGCTAGGGGCCACCTCCAACACCGGGCCCTGGAGGCGTCCCCAGCACAAAGAACACCTTATGCAGCCCTGTGGCTTGAACAGAACCTGGCTCTGTGGAGGGCACAGTCTGCATCCTAGGCCTCAGTGACCTTTATTTTCCAAACCAAAACCCAGAGCCACAATCTGACAGGCACAAGTGTACCTATGGAGACAAAGGGCAGTAGACTTTAAATTAGGGCCGGCCTGGAACACCTGGGCTGAGGGGCCATCTTTTGTGTGTGTGCAAGCAAGAGCCAGGAGTGCCCCACTGCAAGGAAGGGGCCGGACTGGGGGATGGAAGATGGGCTCACGCCACTCGGAGTCTGGACTGAACTCAGCCCAACCAGTCCTACCCCACTTCTGCCGCTTCTCCCTAGATTGGAATCCAGATAAGGAAAAAGGTGATCTGTGTCACCTCTGGCTCCGAGGCTATTCTGCCTGCCCTGTGTCATGTCCCTGACCTGCCCCCCTCCAGCACCTTGAAGCAGAAGACTCTCAGGGTAAACTGTCTCTCTCCACTCTTCCTACCTCTAACTGCCCTCCCTTCATCAGAAGAACCTCCTGCCCTATTGTGCTTCAGTTTCTCCTCTGAAGCAAGGTGAGGGACACGTGTCCCTGCTCCTCACTAATAAATATTTACCTCTTGTTGCCTCTTCCAACTGACTGTGGACCTCAGCACAGTGGCATCTTCAATCCTCTGTTCAAAGAGACTGTGGAGGGGAAGAGGTCTAGCTTAGCAGTCAGGTACTTAATAAATGGGTAAAAGAAAGTAATTCATTTAAACTCCTGTGCCTTCATTTCCTTAGCTCATAAAAATGGGGACAATAATACCTACAGCACAAGTTGTAAATCAGACTACACAGGTACAGGTATCACACCTGGCACATTGCCTTTCAAGGAGTGGACACCCAATACATTTTAATTTTCCCTTCCTAGATCTTATCTCTTTTCTGCCACCTCAGCTCTGGCCACTGTGTCACCATACTTTCCTGGAGATCCTCCTCCTTCCTATCCTTTCACATCTCACTGCCACAGAGATGCCACCAGCCTGGCTCCCAGATCAGATTCTCCTTACCTTTCCTGCAAAATCATGCCCCACCTCCTGCTTTTTTTCCACTTAGATGTAGTGGATTTGGTTAGATAACCCTAGTTCTAGCCCCAGCTTTGCTGGTGATGAGTTGTGCATTCTTAAGCAGGTAGTTAAATCCCTTGACCTCTCTGGGCTTCTTCATCTAAATTCATTCATTGAGCCAAACTCATTCAACAAATTCAACACATATTTATTGAGTGCTGCTATGAGCCAGCCAAGCCCTGGGAGTACAGCATTAACTATAACAAGTATCTCCCTACCCTCATGGAATAGGCAAAGAAAGACCCTGATTTTAGGGAATGATATATACTCTGCTAGAAATAAAACAAGGTGTGGTAATGGAGAGTGGCCTGATGGAGCCTCTCTGGTTGAGGTGATATTTCAGCCAGAGGGAGAACAAGAACATGGATACTGAGATGGCAACACACTAAACTTAACAATATTTGATCCAAGTCTCTCCCCAGCTTGAATACATTTAGCGATTCGTTGCCTAAAGTATTAGGTTAAAACTTGTTCCTCTCCGTAACCCAAATCTACCTTCCAAACCTTGTATAGAAGGATCCAAGTCTAAGTAAAAATAGATATGTCTAGGCATGTCTGGCAACAGGGTAGCTCACGCTGCCAGGAGCCTGTTTGCAGAAGGAATGAGAAGCCTCCAAGAGAAAGCTCATAGCGATTACGGGAGGAGCCTGCCCTGTGAGCCTGACAATAATAGATCTTATACCTTCTAGGCTCTAAAGGGAGAGGCAGTTCTGTCACTCGAAGACCTCTCCACCTAGCCCAGACCCTGCCTCGCCCAGTTCCTGGAGATGGGGGTAGGGAGCCCTGGGACCCAGGCAGCCTGCTTGGAACCTTTGTATAGAGTAACCCAGAGGGGAGATAGGCCTCTTCCTGACTTTGCCAGCATCTGTGAGAAAACTGTCCTTCCCGGAAGGCTCCTATCAGAGCCAAAGTGGCTTACCAGACACACACACAACGGTTAAGACTTAAGGTGATTCCAAATGAGCAGGTGGAGGCAAGACCCAAGGAAACTGGAGTTACTCTAGGGGGAAAAGAGGGAGTGGTGGCCCCTCCATGTAGGTCAGGAAACACATGGTCCTCTCAAAAGGGATGGCTGACAGAAGTTTAAAGAATAGATCTTTGATGGGAATGTGGGCAGGGTTAAAGAAAACCGACGAGGCTGATGCAGTACTCTAGGTCTCGAATAGGGGAAGCTGTTACCACCTGTAGGCCTGAAAGAGAAAAGGGAAGACGTGGTCACTGGAACCAAGCAATGAGCCCGAGCTGGAGCTGTGGATGGAACTGTGCCTTAGGTAAAGATGCACAGCCACTGACAATCTGTGGCCCAGCATGGAGGGGCCATCTTCCAATTTCCCGCCAATGCCTAGCATTGGCCAAACCCTATCAGAAGTCAAAGGGCAAGGAAGTGGGGTTGAGACAGGCCACTGAAGTCAGCCTCATGGACACAGGGCAGAGTGGAGAAGACTGAAGAGGAGAACTGAAGGGACACAGGATAATCAGCATACCACTTTGTCCCTTAATACCTACAGGTGATGAGGCCTAAGGAAATTGGCATTATACAAATTTCCCCTACTCCCTCACCCTCACCCCCAAACACCCTCAGGAACAAAGGCTGACTATCTCTGCGCTCCCATTCAGAACACTATTCAGAACACAGGGCTTATGGTCAAAGGCTTAGATTCAAATCCCAGCTATGTCATTCCATCAGTTTCCTACAGCTGCCCTTACAGCTTACCACAAACTGGGTGGCTTAAACAACAAGAAATGCATTTTCTCACAGTTCTAGAAGCTGAAAGTCGAAAAGCAAAATATATAAAGCTACTATAAGCAACTGGTGCATGAATGGACAAACTATTCAGTGAAACAAACCAAAAATTTAGAAAAGCAAAGCAATTACATACTAGAATTTAGTATATGAAAAAGATAGTCTTTCAATCAGTGAAGATAAGATGCATTTTTTAATAAATGATCTTGTGACAATGGAGTAGCTTTCTGACATAAAATGAAATATCCACACCTCAGCCCCTACAACAAAACAAATTTCCGAAGGATCAAAATTTTAAATGTTAAAAATGAAATCATAAAAATACTACATAAAAACCATAGAACATTTTTTCATTATTATATTGGGAGAGAAAGGCTTTTGAAGGATGACATCAGATCAGAAGTCATTGTTTAATACATTCAGTTACATAAATAAACATCGTAAACAAAGTCAACCGACAAACGAAAGGCTGGCAAAATATATCTGCCACTTATACCCTAGACTAAGGACTAATTTCCTTAATATTCATACAGCTCTTACAAATTAATAGAAAAAGACTAACTCGATAGAAAAATGGACAAATGATATAAATAGTCCACAGAAAAGGAAATACAAGTGGTTTTAAATATATGAAAAGTTGCTCCCCTTCGCCCTTAATAAGAAAATTGCAAATTAAAACTACAGCAGGATAGCATTTTTTGCCTGAAGAGTGACAAGAATCAGCAATGCTTGCTAACATAAATTGTTGACCACTCTCATACCCTGCTGGCATGCCCTTGAGGACAGCAATTGGCAATATCCATCAAAATTTTAACTGGATGTACTCTGAGAATCAGCAATTGCACTCTAAGAATGTATTTTACAAACATATTCTCACATGTGCTTTAAAAAAAAAAAATGAGTGGGAGCATTGAGATCTTGCTCCATGGCATATGTTGTCAGTGTGGCTCAAATACAAAAATTAAAAAAAAAAAAAAAACCTTGAGCGACAATATGCTTTGCAGCCTTGTTTGTTTTGGCAGATTGAAATAATCTAAATGTGGGAGTCCATAAGATGGAATACTATCATTCGAAGAAAGTGGGGGGTAGAATTAAGCTTCTCTATTTGTCTTAATATGGAACTATATCCAATACGTACAAAGGTGAATTTTATAAGGCCAGTGCCAGGGAAGGAGAGCTGGGCGGACCCATCCAACTGCTGGCTCCCCCAGTGCATCTGCCAGCACCCATATCCAGAGGCATATTTACCATGTACCTAAGCAAGGTGAGGCTTTGGGGCCCTTCCCCACCACGGGCCCCTGCCAAGGCCCTGGAGAGGCCCCAGCCATGTATGTGTTCACATAGTCCTGTGTTTTTGTAAGATTTATGGAAGATATTTTAACCCCAGTTGGTTAAGACCACCTGTCTTTCCCTTCAGGCTTTCCTGTCACACTTTCCCTTGTGCGAAGTGACACTGGAGCAGCCAAGGGCATTTTGGGGATCTGGCTAAGGGGGTTTGGAGACACATTAATTGTAGGTTTAGTGAGATAGATTTATGTGGCTTGCAGTAACTTCCATACAGAGTTAAGTTATTGCTTGCCATAGCTATGCCAAAATGGCTTCCAGAAATATTCCTACTACCAATTATACCATCTCATCTGGATTGGTCACACAAAGGTTTGCACATCAAATAATTAGTAATCATTTTAAAATATTGTGCTGTTTTGCGGTTTTTAAAGTGTTCGTGGTATTTATGTTTTTTAAATGTGTAATTGAGTTTGATTTTTTAATTTTTTGTACCAAAAATTAAAAGCAAAATGCAGAATACCTTGCTAACCTCTGTCTTTAGAGGAGAAAAAGAAAAGTCTACTATCAGGCGTGTCCCTCCTGTTGGCTTAGAACTCAGGAGTCCAGGTAGCCTGATATTACCCCGTTTGTATCCCCAAAAGGGAAACTTTATTAGTGGGAAACACATGTCCTCTATTTGATAATAGTCCTTTGTCTTCCTACAGAGTCCCCAAAGCCAGAGTGTCTCATACCTAAGTGGTTTGCTTTCTGTCTCTCCTTAATTATATTACAGATTAACAGACTGTCTCCAGTGTTTCACTGTTGGCAAACATTCAGGTAATACAGTCTTTCTCGCTGGTGCTGGCATTTCTGTAGGACAGATTCCTAGAAACAGAATTGCTACGTTGAAAGCTGTGCGTGCCTAAATTGTTCTCCAGAATTATGCTGCATTCACCATGTTAACAATTACGTGATCAATAAAAATAATGAGGTAGATGATGGATAAATTCCTTAAAATGGGGAACAGGGCACAGACTGCAAAATAAGACATACAGCATGATTTTAAAATGAGAGTGGGAAGAGATGTAGGGAGTGCGGACGAGACTTCATGGTCTTTTATAGTTTTTAATACCTTAAAATACTTTTTAATAAACAAGTACTGCCTTTATGATTTTTTCATGTTAGCAGTAGGAAGACACACGTTATTATACAAATATATCGATACCTGAGGAGGACACTCTTCCCTCTGTTATTAAGAATGTTCTAATTGACATGAAGAGCTATTCTCACCTCTCTCCTGAGCTCATTTCTGAAATAGAGTTCATCCTTAGGACATTAGGATTACTGTTTATCTTGGCTTGAGCTGGTAAAAAGAGCCTCTGTCCTTGACATCATACCAGATACGGTGATTTCTGCCTTGTCTCAGTCTTGGCATATTTCCAGCCCTTCTTAGAATAAGCCTGGGGTGGAGCTCATGGGGATCTACTCCTTGGCTTCCCAGGGACACTGGAGAACACTGGTGGCTCCCAAGATTACCCGGTATTTACTGCCATGAGACACTGGTGCATTTTGGGCAATCGTTGCAAAAAGCCAAGAGCAGCAATGTTGGGCTGGGCTTTGAGGCTGGGTGGAAGGACTTTTAGGGTGAGTGGCTGAAAGGAGGCTGGAGGTCTGGAGGGGAAACTGAGTACAGTGTATGCTAGGTAACATGAAGAGACTTGCCTGAAAGCCACTGAGGGGAGTTTGGGGGTGGGGACAAAGCCAGTCAAATGGAGTCTCTAGAGGTCAGAGGCCATCGCAAGTCAAAGCAAAGCAGAGTAGGCTGTGGGGAGCTTTAGAGGTGGAAGGCGGGGCCTCTAGCAAGAGTATGACTAATTAAAGCCACTCCGGAGCTACAGCCCTCCTCCTCCTGCTCCCTCACTTCTCTCATCCAGTCAATTATCAAGTCTTACAAGACTTAGAAGACTGATTTCTCTTTTCTTTATTTGATAAGTACTGAGTGCCTACCCTGTGCCAAAATCCATTCTAGGTGCTGGAGATACATCAGGGATCATGGTCCTTGGTCTCATGGAGCCCATGTCTAGAGGTGAACAGATAATGGCATAATTATTTCATTGTAATTGTATAAGTGTTTTGTGAAGGAAAAGGAGTGCTGTAAGGCCTGCGGTTAAAAATAAATAACTTTATTTACCTGTATTCCTTATACTTACCTCAGAAACCACTACCCCACTTCTT
>NW_011889517.1:224233-227525 GCF_000151845.1 Pteropus vampyrus | reverse complement strand
AAAAAATATATAACACTGTATTAACACTGAGACTCATAGCTCCAGGCCAGTAGGGAACCTACAATTTCTAAAAAGGAAATAGCCACTTAGATTAGTGTTTTACACAAGCAACCCACTCACTGCTTCTCCTTATCTGACCCATGAATGTGTCCTTACCTTCTGAGATTTATTTGGTTCAGATGCCACAGATACCACTCTTGTCCAGGCTACTGAAATGACCTTCAAACTGGTCTTCCAGCCCCTGTCTACCCTCCCACCCCAGCTCATGATTCGTGGTAATGTGTTATGGCAGCCCAAAGGAATTAATACAATTAGCTTTAACCTTTAAAGTACTTTTGATAAAAAGTTACTTGTGTTCCACTTTATAGTGCCTCAAGTCACCCCACAGGGATAAGTGGTTGAGTGATTTGTAGGACACGTTGGACCACATTACAGATTGTCTTCCATGGTTATCACCAGAAAAGCTAAAAGACAGAGGTCACGAACAGCAGTGAGACCTGCTGGTGAGCAGAGCCTGGGATAAGCAGCGGAGAGTGACAAGGACTCTGATGAACTAGAGATGAGATGTCCGGTCTCGAAGGGACAGTAGTTACTCAGCTCTAGCAGCTTATTGCCAATTCTCTGCATTTTCCAAGAAAAACTAGTAAACCTGATCTTTATGGGAAATAGAATTTTGTTTTTAGGTTGGGAACTCTGGTAAACTGCAAATGGCCTCAAATTCCTCTCCCCCTATATGCATAGCCTTTGCAATGTGACCTTGCTGCTCTTCCCATTAGAGGGTAAAGTCTAGCCTGGCTTTGTGTCTCGTGTTGACCAACAGGATGCAGTGGGGGGCAACATTTGCAACATTGAGCTAAGACCTCAAGAGACCTTGGGACTTTGATTGTCACCCTCTTAGAATGTTCTGTCATCATGTAAAGGAGCCCAGGATCATCTGAAGGAGGATGAGATCCCATGTTGAGAGCGAGCATGTGGTCAGAGAGAAGTCAAGTCATCCCAGCCATTCCAGCCGTCTCAGCCAAGGTCTCAGACATGTGAGTGAGGCCATCTACAACCGCCCACTGAATGCAGCCACAGAAGTGTTCCCAGACCAGCAGAAGAACCACAAGGGTAAACCACAGAATCATGAGGAAAAGTAAATCACTATTGTCATAAGTCACTAAGTTGGGGTGGTTTATTACACGGCAATAGATAGCAAGTAGAAATTATTAATGTACCGTGCCAATCAAACACCTCGAGTCACCAGTTATTGATCTATTAACTGTGAACCCCTGAAGGATAGGAATTGTAACTTATTGATCCTGGTATCCCCAGTGCCTACAAATAAATGTGGCTGTATGACAAACTCCTGTACACCTGCAGCCTCCTTGAAGATAGGTCTTTGTCATACATGCTTTTTTCATCTCAGCAGAGACTAATAGTTTTCTCTACAGTTTTATATCCCTTTAAAAAAGAATGTTTGTTAAATAATGAATTAGTAGTGCAAATTGCATAATAGGATGGAATTTCGGATGGCTGATGACCAATTAAACCAATGAGAATTTTGGTGACAGTATGTTACATCTTGGGAGAGCAAGAGAAGGTCACCTTGACCAACTACAGTCTCAAAGAAACAAGAGTAGAGACTCTCGATGGAGGCAGGAAATGGAGTAGAGCCAGATCCATCCAAAACTAGAGAACTCCAAAACGAGGCAAGACTACGGTCAGTAGTCAATGGGGTGCTCGGTTAGGAAGTGTTAGAATTTTCACCATGGAGAAAATAATACAAAAACAACCCAAAATTGAATTGAAGTTTAATCTTCTCTACCTTAGAAAACCTTTTCTCCTCACATCATCACTCATGTTAGGGGTCATAAAGTGTTTCAGCACCTGGCCGAATCTATGTACTATGGCTGTGTCTGCACAGCCAGGGTGTAGGGGCTGGCCAGGTACCAGGCAGACCAAGGCCTTGGCGCACTTTCTTCTCTGCCCTCTGCCACCAGGGGAACAAGGAATGAAGAAGACTTCTCTCTGAGGCAGAGCAACCTCCTTAAAGAACCTAAAGAATAAAGGGGAACAGAGCTCAGTACACTCCTCATCTCCACATATACACAACCCCTTTACCCCTTTCCCACTCCGCCCTTTTAGTGGGGCATCAGAGAGAAGGGTTTCAGTGTTTTGTCTAGCGACCCTGAATGGGAGGGTCACCTTCTACAGGCCCTTCTGCACAATGCTCTTTGTAACATAAACTCCCGGAATGTTAGAACCAGAAGAGATCTCAAGCATAGTTTGGACCAGTCCAACCCCTGCATTTTACTACCTAAGAAGTGAACAATTTCCAAATGGAAGCATGAATCCCAGGGCCTTTGATTAAAAGTCTCTGGGTTGTCTGGATACCTCATTTGAAGGTAGCTCTGGATGTTTACTTTTTTCCTTTTCTAAAAAATTTATTTTTCAATTACAGTTGGCATACCATATTACATTAGTTTCAGGCATACAACATAGTGATTAGACTATGACTTACAAAGTGATCACCCCTATCTGACAACATACAGTTATTATAATATTATTGCCTATATTCCCTATGCTGTATTTTACTAGATGTTTGCTTTTAATCCGATTTCACCCATATGATAAGGACTTGGTTGCAGTATTGTGAAAAAGATTGCTGGGAGATAGCCTTTGACTCTCAGTTCTGTCCCTAGGGAGCTGTGTGACTCTAGATATTACTTAAGCCCTCTGTGCCTCAGTTCTCTCATTTACAGAATTGGAATAGTAATGGGAGCAACTTTCAGGATTGTTGGGAGAAGCTTAAATTCGATGAGCTTTGTAAAGGGCTTGATGAGGCACTGGGAGCAGAATGAACACTCCTTAAGTGTGATCTACTTCCCTTGCTGCAAACTTGTAGTTAAAACACATAAAGCACTCCCCTACCATGTGTCACAAAAACAGCAGCTTTTATTATTCATTATAACTCTTCGTATCTGTGCAAGGGAATACAAAAGTTGTAAATATGAACACTGTCTCTGCTCTTTAGGACTCTACAACCTATTTGGGGAAACAGAGAAATCTCCCTAAAAATACGATTAACAAGGCAAATCCATGATTACTAAGGGCCGAATTACTGATGATTCTGAGAAGGGGAACCAGTTAAGGGGGGGTCTGAGCAAATGCAAAAGAGGATCTGGATGTGAAGTTCCAGCAGGAACAGGGGCATTGCTTTCTCTAACCTTTCTCCTTCTGCCTTCTCACCCCACCTTCCACCTTGTTACTGCTGCCCCCTAGTGTCCGTCACCTTCCTAGCATTCCTGGG
>NW_011889517.1:205233-222952 GCF_000151845.1 Pteropus vampyrus | reverse complement strand
CTTTCTCTAACCTTTCTCCTTCTGCCTTCTCACCCCACCTTCCACCTTGTTACTGCTGCCCCCTAGTGTCCGTCACCTTCCTAGCATTCCTGGGTGATAACCCTGGCACTGTTCACCCCAGGGCAGTCTCCAGTGGAGAGGCTGCCATTCGCTCCAGGGCACAGCCAAGTAAGACTTGAAGCTCAGCCAGATCCCACTAGGAAGGAAGAAGGTCTCTCTTCTTTATGATTTAGGGTGGGCCTTAAATCCAATGATTGATGTCTTTATAAGGGAAATGTGGACACAGAGACACAGAAGAGACACGGAAAACTTCCATATAATGACAGAGGCAGAGATTAGAGTGATGCTTCTACAACCCAAAGAACACCAAAGATTGTCAGTAACTATGAGAAGCTAAGAGAGAGGACTGGAATAGATACTCCCTTAGAGCCACCAAAAGGAACCAATTCTGCTAACTACTTGATTTTGAACTTCTGGCCTCCTAAACAATGAGAGAATAGGTTTCTATTGTTTTAAACCTCCCAGTTTTGTGGTGCTTAGTTATGACAGCCCTAGGAAACCAAGACATTTAAAAAAGGCTAACATGGATGACAACAGCTCCAATTGTCAGTGCCTTCTTCGTGTAAGGGGGTCTGCCAGACCCTTGCTAATTCAATTTTTCCCCCATTCTGGGCCTTTCCCTATCGTTGCCCCCTTCACCTTGGATCATGTTCAAGAAATTTGATGAAAAAGAAAATGTGTCCAACTGCATCCAGGTGAAAACCTCAGTTATAAAGGGTCCTAAGAACTATTTGATAGAGCCATCTTTAGGTATTGAAACATGGTTTAATCAAATCGTGCCTAAGAAAGATTCTGCCAAAATAGCATGATGCCACGAACATATAGAAATCCTTACAGTAAGTGGAGAGTTACTGTTTTTTAGACAAAAAGAAGGACCTTTTTATCTAACCCTAAGATTACTTCACAAATATCCTTTTATCCTGCCACACCTGTAGGTTGAGAAAGGAGCCGTCAAATTTGTACTTAGCGGAGCAAATGTCATGTGTCCAGGTTTAACTTCTCCTGGAGCTAAACTTTACCCTGCTACAGTAGATGCGATTGTTGCTATCATGGCAGAAGGAAAACAGTATGCTTTGTGTGTCAGAGTCATGAAGATCTCTGCAGGAGATATGGAGAAAGTCAACAAAGGAATTGGCATTGAAAATATCCATTATATTTAAATGATGGACTGCTATATATGAAGACATATCATATAAATGAGCCTCAGAAGGAACGCACTTGTGCTAAATATGAATATTGTGCTGTATCTGTGTTTGTGACTGTGTGACAGCACAAAGACAATACTTCTGTGGTTATGCTGCATAAATTCAACAGATGCAAAAAAAAAAAAATGCTAAAACGAATTACTCAGAGGAATTTAAAAATGAAGTGCCGCCTAGACATGGGGCTGCCACTTTGTTTCACCTTGACCCCTACCTTCATGCCCTGCCAGGATCCTGCCTCACTGTGATAGAGGCCACTTGGACAGACTCAGGCCTAACTAGATTCCTCAGAGTTCAAGCCCAGGATAGAGAAGCATAGAGATGCTCCTTCAAATTCTACCCATAGCCTGAGTGACAAATTTACTTTTCCTGACTCTGGATGTTCTTATTCTAGGATAACTGACATTGGGAATATCTATTCCTTTCAGAGAATGTTTTTTTCCCCCAAAACAGATGGATCCAACAGATTTTCTCAAAATATAGTCATCCACCATTGCTACAAGAGATACACAAGCAGAGGGAGAGAACAGATTCAGTGACTTTTCTGTGAGATCCAGAGCCCCAGTGCTTCCCCACCATTACACCTTGTTTCATAATTGCCTAGTAACCCTTGAGTTCCATGCAGGAAGAAACCATGTTTGTCTCACTCACCGTTCTATCCCCAGCAGCTAGCATAGAGGCTGATATGTGGTAGGAACTCAGTAAACATTTACATACGGCAGCTAGGTCTCAATTAGGTGTCAGATGTACTAGATATCACACAGATAGTTGGTTGAGCTAAGACTTCAGCCCAGGACTTTTCCTAGCCCCTGTTAGGAATAGGTCATCCTGTAACGCTGAGCTAAGCAGTAGCTACAGCCCAGACTTCTCTTGTCTGAACCACTGCAAAACCTTTCTTTCTGGTCTCCCTACCACTCTCTCTACACACACCTTCTAAATCTTAAATTACACACACACACACACACACACACACACACACACACACACACACACACACCTGTAGACCTTTTAACCAAATGAGTGACTCCGTTATTCACATTCTGTAACATAGCTTATTATAGCATCCTGATTCCTTCCTACCTGTATGGTCCTGACTTCATAAGCTTTAACTCCCAGGCATGCACCCCCCTCTCTTATCCTTACCTTGTTTACCCAGAAAACTCCCACTCTTCCTTAAAGACCCGGCTTAAATCACCTATCCTTGTAAAATGTTCTTTGACTCTTCCCCTTGGGCTCTGTCCCAGCGTTTCCATAGCAACAGATCATTTCTGCCTCTCAGACAGCTCAGAACAAACCCCCATCTTCAGGCAGGGAGGTCTCCCATCAGTGACTGCATTGTCCCCAAAGTGATGGCCATGTTTCTCGCACCTAGCACAGGGTTTGGCAAACAGCAGGGGCCCAGGAAGACTTTGTGGGGAATTGACTAAGTGAGCAATCAGACACAGAGACTACTAAAACCAGCTTCCAAAAAAGCAGCTAAACCCTTGTGCACTTCTCACATCTGCAATATCCCGGAAGTGCGCAAGATGCTGTTTCTCTGCAGCCTAGGTCCAGGGGCAGGCTCCAAGGCGCCACAGAACCCACTCCAAGCAGAGCCCAAAACCCAACTGGAAGGCTTGCCACTGTCCCTTCCCCAGGCATCCTGGAGGCCCAGAGTTCCAGCCAGAGAAGGAGACTCAGTAAGCTCCAGGGGCGGCTGCTCCTGCACCAGGCTTCCAGGCTGTCCCTGAGACCATCTTAGATTATCTAAGCAGCAAGACAGAGCCAGTGAGGGGATAGATGAGTTGCAATGCTAGGAATGTGTATGCCCTTCCCCTCTCGTAAGTACACTTTTCCAGGTGACCCTCCACCCACGACAACCCAGACAAGATTTGTGAGAAGAGGGCAGGGAGTTATTGCAGAGTCTGAAGTAGGAAGAGCTGACACTTAATTGATAATTGACTCTAGTTCTCAAACTTTCCTGCGCTGAAGAATCACCTAGGGTACTCTTTAAAATGAAGTTCCCTAGGCCTGTCCCCTGGAGTATATAATTGAGAAAGTCAAGGGTTACGTAGGAATCTATATTAAAAATCAAAACAAAACACACACACACACACACACACACACACACACACACACACATGCACGCATGCACTGCAGTGATTCAAATGCAAGTAATCCTCAGACCACACTTTGAGAAACCCTGGCCAAAAAAGTCTTCCTGCACCAGCTGAAGATTCACCATCCTTCTCCTCCCCTAACTCCAGCCTCAGGGGGCTAGATGTCTGTAGGGATCCTGGGAAGAGACAATGTTCTTGGGAGACTAACCCACAACAGGATTCGAATGGGAAGAGGGGTTAGGCCTGTAAAGTGCCTTGCAGAGCAGTCACAGGGAAGCAGATGCCACCTCAAACCGAGGAGGAACATTATGGCAAATCTATTGTATGATTCCCAGCTTAAGGCCTACCATCTAGCAGGAAAGCTTCTGCTATCCTTCTAAATAAATCTAAATTCCCCGGCGTGGCTATGAGGCGCCTCAGAATCTAGTTCCTCTTTAGAGTCCCCCACTTCTAGAACTTAACCTCTCCCCCATCCCCATCACACAGAATCTCTCTTGGTCCTCCAAGTGTGGCAAGCCCTCCATCTGTCAGCCTTCCTTATTTGCCTCTCTCCTCCAGGACCTGACCTATTTGGTGGCTCTGCCTGGCCTGCCTTTCTCGGCTCTCGGTCTGGTCATGCTTCACATCTCAATCTAGAAGTTACCCCTAAAGTTCCCTCTAGCTCCCACAACTGGGTGGAGTAGCCCTGCTCTCTGATTCTTCTGCATCCCATAATAAAATTATTCACTGCCCCCTCACCAAAGCCTGACATCCTAGCAGAAATATTTGCTGAGTTGGACTGTTGAGTTATAATGAGCTGTTGACTTACTGTTGCCCCACGAGGCTAAGAGGTCCTCCAGGACTCATTGGCTGGCACTTAGTAGCTGCTTGATTAATGTCTAGCAATGAATGAATGGCAGCACCCTGGCAGAAAATGAAATTGGCTGCCTTGGGAGGCAGCGAGTCCCAATCACGACAACTTTTGTTCACAGAAGTTGATTCACCCCTTATTAGAGATCTCGGAGGTGGAGGGAAGTTGAAGAATGCTGGATAAGGCACATGTATCCCAGGGTCCCCGCTGACGTGGAGATTATGAGGTAATAACTCCGGTCCTTGCTGAAGGGTATCTTTGAAAAGTAGCTGATCACTCGATATGTTTGGTTCACAGCAGTTTGTGTTAAGGAAGGTAAACTCATTGTTGCCGAGTACCATCCTGTTTCTCTTATGCTCCCTTCCAGAGCTAGCTTCTGTCACACCCACCCTTGAATACGTGAGCACTTGCCAGGCCTGTTGGGACCACTGGACATAGAGAGCCCACCAGCCTTGAGGTGAGACCAGTTTCCTGAGCACTAACTCCCTGAATGTATTTTGGGTATGGCCTCCTGTCGGCGGGCCTAGCCAACTCAGGCTAGTGCCTACTGTATGCCAGGCTCCAAGTGAGCAAGGATGACAAGGTCTGACTTTCCCCAACCCACTGGAGACTTGGCCCCATAGGCCATCAAGATGTGACAAACCAGGTTTTTACCACAGGCCTGTCAGTGATGCTATGTGGGCATATCTACAGGATAGGTCAGAAGCTAATACAATGCCCTGAGTCCCAGAGCCAGTGGCACTCAGAGCTGGCTGCTTGACTCCTGCAGTCTACCTCTGAAGCACAGATCTTTCCAGAACGTTTTCACAGTTCCCAAAGGTGCGAGAATCCAGACTGTGAATGGACCCATGCCAGCCCTCCTTTACCCACAACCCTACTCCAGGGAGATAAGCTTCAGGGGACTGAGCCCCATGTGTCAGGGTGTCTGAGGATGGCCTGGAGCAGGAGCCTAGGATTACAGCATTCAACCTGCTATTAATGAGCTATGTGACCTTGGGCAAGCCCCTTCTCTCTCTGAGTCTCAGATTCCTTCTTTGTAAATGAGGTAGAAGGATGAGACTGGTGTCTTCTGATCTTGGCTATGAATCAGAATCATCCGGGTGGTGGCAAGGGAAAGGAACTTGAAAATACACAAATTCCCAGGCCCCATCCCAAAACCCCTACAAGAATCTGAATGCCTGGGGAGGAGAGACCTAATAAAGATCTGGCCCCCAACCTAACCCATTAGGAAGCCTCTAGGGCCCCTTCAAACCCTGTCCAACCCCCTGTACTGAGAAGCTCTTTGGGATGCAATGATCCAAGTCACATTCCACTTCTTTCCAACCCCTAAGCCTCCTTGGGCCAGGGCTAGAGTAAGCTGCCCCACCTTTCTCTCCAATGAGTTACAGAGCCTGAAGCACTCATCAGTGAGCAGTTTATTACCCATGGACCTGTCCCCAGACTTCAGCACCCAGGGCTGTACACAGCCTTCACTCCAGCCACTCCTCTCACCCAGTCTCAGTCTCCGCCCATCCCAGTCCTCCAAGCTCTCTCTCCCCAAGCCCTCCCTGGCAGCACCAGGCCCAGGGGCCACACCTCAGCTAGGGAAGGGAGGAAGGGCAGGGGAGAGAAGGCAAAAGCTGGGGAAAGAACCAGATTGTCCCCAAGCTTCTGGAACCGCCACCCCAGGATGAAGGGAAAGTGGGCAGGGCTGGGGGGTGGGGCGAGGCAGTGGGATTGACAGGCGACAGGTTCAGGCAGGAGGCTCTTCTCCAGGAGGTGCAGGGAAGCCACTCAGGTCTCGGCCAATGATCTCACTCACTGTAAAGGAGGGACAGTTGAGAGATTGGGCTAGGAGCAACTCCCCTCCTTTACCAGGGACCCCCAATTTATTCCAGGCAGGCCTCAGTCTATGATGCCTCTAGGTTCCTCTTCCGCTGGGTCTCAGTTTCCCCAATGTATCTTGACACTTGCTCCCAATCAAATCTTGCTCAACTCCCCTCATGTGGGGTTCCCAGGCCCCCATTCTGGCCCTTTCCTGCTGGCTTAGCAGCCTGCAATGTCAGGGCAATCACTGTCAGCAGGGCCAGAAGTAGGGTAGCCAGTGGGAGAAAGGAGAGGCCAAATATGAAGGCTCCTCATCATCGACCCTGACTACAGTCACTATGTTTAGGGGGAAGCCGAGGCAAGGGAAAACGTACTAGACTGAGACCTCGGCAAGCCACTGCACATGTCTGAAATTCAGTGCTTAAATCTGCAAACTGGGGAGCTAGATTGAATGATCTTGAAAGTACTTCTAGCCTGAGATTTTGCAATCTGGGGCAGAAACAGGAGAAGAGTTGGAGTAGAAACTCCATGCACCCTTCAGAATTAAGTTAACTGGGTTCAGGTAGACACATGCACCAAGTACTTGCCTCCTAAGACCCTCCAACTGGCCCTGAGGGATCAAGGATGCCCAATCTCTGGGAAGCCAAGCTCCAGCCCTCAGCAAACATGCAGAGCAATCTCTTGCACACACTCACACTTGCAGTCCCCAGTCCCACACCCACCTTCCTCCAGCGTGATACCCTGGATAGGGACACTGTCTCGGAAGCCGCTGCCGTAGCCACCCCTGGATTTCTCCTGCTCCGGAGCCCCCTCCCCAGGGCCATAGCTTGGCCCTACCTCATTGTATCCCTCAGCAGGTGTGGGATGAGCACCACTCTGGGGAGGGAAGGGGCCTTCCAACGTTGGGGAAGAAGGCAGTGGAGGCCGGAAATGGGCTGGAGGAGGGAATGGCAGCCCCAGGGGAAAAGGGGAGCCCCGTCCCCCATACGGGTCATTAGGGAAGGGCCGGGGAAGGAAAGAGACTGGAGGTGGGCGGGCACAACCCGTAGTACCCCCAGTCTCAGGGAACATCCGAAGGCCAGGTCTGTAGGATGGTGGAGGCCCTGTCTGGGGGTACAGAGGGGGTGTGCCATAGCTGAAGCCTTCTGACAGGTAAGGAGTTTCATAAGCAGGGTCTTCATGAGGATAGGAGGGATAGGGGGGTCTGGGTGGTGAGAAGTCCATGTCATTGCCAAAGGAGGGGCCCGATGCTGAAGGGAAGCCCCGGAGAGATGGGTCTGGTAGTGGCTCCTCCTTGAAGATCACTGGGTGGATGGGAAGCAGGAGGACAAATTGGTGAGAAGGCTGGCAGGCTCCCCACTGCACACCCTTCATCTATCTTCCATCCCCAGGTTTCCTCCATCCTCCAACCCCTCACTATGGGGGCATGGCGTCCCTCTGCCCTACCACGGCTCCCCATATCCCCAAACCCCATCGTGGGCTGTCCTAGAGCGCACCAGGCAGGAACTTGAAACTCTGGGTAGGGCTGCGCTTCCTGCGCCCATTGGAGACATAAAAGTAGACCTGGACGGGCCGGGACACCCGCTTGTTGCTGTACTCAGGGACAGTCAGAGTCAGTGTCACCTGGGGAGGAGCAGAGGATGAGGCAGGAAGCCCTCAAGGACCTAGGCTCAGCCCAGTCCTTTCAAGGACAAAATCTGCCTCCTGGCTTTTTCCACTTGCTAAGGAGCAAAGTTCATTCCCTAAAGATGAACCTGCCTCCAGAGTGGCCAGACTGCCCTCTCTAGAAAAGAACAGGTCTCTTCTGGAGTCCTTTCCCATGGGCAAGGGACACAGCTGGGAATTCCCTGACTTCGTCCCTGCCCTGCCCCCAGGGTGGGCACCCCAGTGACACTGGTACCTCATTGCTCTGCAACCGGTTCACTGTGGCCTCCTCCTCCCATTGCAGCTTTCCATCTGTGCAGGAGGAACAGGGAGCTCCAGCTCAGCTGTAGGGCCCCTGCCCCCTTCCCAGTCCCCTGTCATTTTCCCTCTTGCTAGAGCCAAGGCCAGACCCAGAAGGCCCCTACAAGGCCTGGCTCACAGAGGGGCCCACCGCATGTTTACTCAATCAATTTGCAAGAGGCAGAGTTTAAAACTGTCTGCAAGACATAGAGCAGCAAACACAGACCAAGAGAAATGGCAGGGCCAGTCTAGGGACCAGAGGGAGTAGGTGACAGAAGCAACTCTTGAAACCTCCTACCAAGCTCCAAACATCCACACCCATGATAGTGCTGGGAGGACATTCAAGGGTAGGGAAGGGTCCTAGCTTGAAGGAAGGCAATGAGACCTCAAGTCTCATGCCCCAGCACCACTGAATCTGCTCTGACATGGTCCCAGGGCGCCATATTTGAATGTAGAGGCTAGGGTTCTTGGTGGTCAGGGCTGAGGGAGGGCAAAGGCCTCAGGTTGGTGGGTACACCTAGGCCCCTCAGTCTTCCCTTTCTCCACCCCTGCAGCTCTATCTTGGGGTACTTCATAAGCTCTCATAATCATAGCTGTGCTGCTAGGCTCATAACTCAGGAAGAGCTCAGTGCGGGGCTATGTGGATGTAAGTCAACTCTTCCCTTCTCCTCACGAACCCTACCCCACATGGGGGTCAATTATCTCAAAGCCAACTCTTCTTTAATAAATAGAATGTGTATTTCTGTATTTCTCACATTTGTTCACTATCCTGAGCATTTTAGATTACTGTAATGCCCATGAAGCAGACAGTACAAGAGGAAAGACGGTCTGTCCGCCCTATTTTACAGAGAAGGAAACTGAGGCTCAACTAGCTAGTTTAGTGACAGTGCCAGAGATCTTTCACCTGCCTGTTCCAATACTTCCTGCCTGCACTCCCCTCCCCAGTGGGTACTCACCAGGGCCTCTCTCAATGAACACCACCTTGGAGTCTGGCAGGAAGTTGGAGCCAGTCAGCACTAGTTCCTCTCCTCCTCTCACAGAGCAGGCACTGGGGCTATAAGCCTCCACCTGGGGCAGCTCCTGTGCCGAGCGCTGGGCTGCAGAGCAGTGGCTGGGCTGGGTATGGAGAGGACAGCCTCCTCTGCCCCCACCACAGGGCCCTGGAGGAGCCCTCCTCAGCAGCAGACACACAGGTAAACCAATGGAGTCCCTGGGGTAGCACCAACCATGTAAGGAGCTCCCCCGCCCCCACACACGCACAGCAGAGAGAGGTAAACAGGATGGACTAGAGAGTTATCCAAACAAGTGCACAGAGCCACCCAGGGCAGAGGGAGGAAAGGGCCACTTTGACCCTGCCGAGACAGAGTCTGCATGCAGTAGGGGCAAATTAGAACACTGCCTCCACCCCTCCAGGATAGAAATAAAGGCTAAGTCCTTTACAGGGCTACCCAAGAGAGATAGGGCACAGGACACTAGGCAGAAGAAATGGGTGAACAGACAGATACACAGATAAGAGGGTCGCAAGAGATAGAGAGATGGCATAAGGCCTCTTTGCTCACAGCACTCGATGGGCACTGATGCAGTCTGCACAGAGACGACCTTCCCATTGCCCTGGGGCACATGTACCCGGAACACCAGCCGCACACGTGTGTTCTTGCGTCCGATGTCCGTCTCACCCTTCCGCAGCTCAATGTCTGAATTCCGAAGCTTCAGGATTCCAGCACAGTCAATGCTGTAGCAAAGAACGGAAGGCAAAGCCCTCCCAGCTGAAGCAAGAATGGTAATGCCTACTCCTCACGAGATGGAAGCCCTCACTCTCTACTCAAAGCCCTGAAGATCTTCTCTGGAAGCCTAGGGCGTCTATTTTAACCCAGAGATGGCCTCTCCAGTGTGCTCCCCAGCTCCAAAAGTCCTCTTCCAGATGGCGAGAAGGCCCGAAACTGCTCCTATGGATGTCGTCTAGCTCCTCTGAGAAGAGGAAGAGTAAGCCTAGCTAAGGCCCCATGGAAAAGACTGGTCCTAAAGCCTAAAGACTGAGGGGAAGTGGAATAGGGACCTACTTAGCTGCCATGTTGTTCTCGGGAAGCAAGGTCATCTCTAACACCTTCGTACCACTGACTACAGCTTCATAGCTGGCTGTGGCTACCATCTTGCCAGTGATCCGGTGCACCTGATAGAAGGCATGAGGCCGCAGGTTCCTTTCATCAGCAGTGCCAATGAACATCTGTAGGGTCAGTGGCTTCTCATTATAGCCTAGGAGCTGGCAGAGGGAGACAGAGGCCATCCAACTGAAATCCCCACTGTCTCATCCATCATTCATCTCTGGGTTTTCAGTGGGGTGGGGGGTGGGGGGTGGAGTCCGGTGGAGGAGGCGGTGAAGATGGTAAAAGACAAAGGACATCCTGGAAGGGATTCCCAGGGGGAATTGGGCACCAGTTGTGGAGAAAACGTGGCCTGGAGTTCACAGTGTTATTCTTGGAAGAAGGCCCAAACTGGGCTGGGCAAAGGGGAAAATCTTCCAAGAGACTGGCCCAACTCAACAGAGACAACCTAACTCCCAGTGAACTCTGGCCTCAGCCTAAGCCCTCCTCCACATCTGGCAGGCCACCATTTTCCACAGTAGACATGAGGCTGGTGTCCCATGGGATGAGTTGGGGAAGGGGGAGTGGAAAGACAGAGGAGTAGAAAGTATATCCGGGTCCTTGAAGGGCACCCTTCCTCCCCCAACTCCAGCTCCACCCCCAAGCTGCCTGCAGGGTCACTGCTGAGAGGGAGTGTGGGAAAGGGCAGTGCCACGGGTCTGCACAGCTGGAGCCCATCTGCAGGGATCTGGGACTGCAGAGGAGAAAGGCTATCAAGCCTGGCCCCTGCCCCTTACCTTGACTACGGGATGACCACCAGGGGCAGCTTTGACAGCACCTCGGCTGCCCTCTGTTTCATAGTGGGCCCGGTGGTGGGCTCTAGGTTGCACCTCAATCCTCAGTTCCAGCTGCTCATACTGGCTGGGCAGAGGCCAGTCCAGCGGGGGTAGGGCAGAGGTCCTGGACAGGAGAGAAGAGCACTGGTTATCTGCAGCCTCAGACCCAGGTCAGAACAGTGCTGGATCCCAGATCCCTGGGTGGTGAGGGAGGAAGGGGTATGGATGTGGGAGAAATTGCAGCAGAAATAAAACAATCCAAAAGCCCCTCAGAGACCCTCAAGATGAGGGTGTGGAAGATGGCACCAGGCCTAAGACTCCCTCCTTTCCAGCTCTGAGCACAGGGTCTCAGGTGGCAAGGGTTTACCTGAATACGGAGGAACCCCAAGCCCATCCTAATCCTCAGGCCTGGATGGGAAGAGTCAAGTAAAGAAGTACCATTTCAGATCAGAAAAGGCCTCAGAGATTAACCCCTTTGTTTTTCAAATAAAGAAACTGAGACCCAGATGATAGAACACAGTGGGTCAAGCAAGCCAGTTCCCAGGCCAGTACCTATTCCACTAGTTGGGGCTGGACAGGTCCGTTCCAGGAGCTGGGGGCTAAAGATGTGCAACTTTCCTGTACTGAGCTCCCAGATACCCTAGGCCAGGGGATCTCAACTGGTAATTGCCCCCAGGTGATATTTGGCAATGTCTGGAAACATTTTTGCTTGTCACAACTAGGGGAGGGGGTGCTACTAAGCATCTAGTAGGTAGAGGCCAGGGATGCTGCTAAACCATCCCACAATGTCCAGTACAGCTCTCAGAACAACAACAAAAAAAAAATTGTCTTGCTCAAAATACCTAGTGCTGAGGGCAAGATACCCTGCCCTATAGGAACCCAAGGAAGCAGATCTTAGGGTTTCTTTCCAAAGGAAACTTTTCTGGATGGAGCCAACTCAACCTGACATCCCACGGTTTAGGATTATTGAAATAGGCAGGGTTCTTTGAGGGTAAAAGGAGTAGAAGAATGCAAGAACTGCTTGTTTTAATATGAATGTTTGACTTGTAAATACATGCTATTTTAATTCAAATTAGCATCTATGCTTTTAAAGCACAAGTTATGCTTTAGAAATTAAGCGTTAGAGAAGGGAGCTTCCTGCTACCCAATGAAGAGCTTAAATCCAGCCCATGGTCCATGCCCAGCCAGTGCAAGCCCAGAGCTGGGGATGGGGTACATCCTAGAGGAACTCCCCCTTTCCCTAAGTAGTGCTGGTGGGAGGCTTTTTCTAACTGATCCACAGGGAATGATTATTCTTTTGGAAAAGATCACCGGTTTGTAGACAGCATGCTGTTTGTTTTCAGTTCTCCCTAAAACTGAGTAAATTGAAGCAGTCAAGCTGGTTGCAGATTTTCTTTTAAAATGCCGAAAGCATAGAACTAGGACCTCTGTTCAGACCCACGTCTTGACTCTCTTGCTCATGCAGTGTGATGGCTGGAAACAGCAATGGTGCCAGACACAACCCTCACCTGAAGACGGGGCTGTGTCCCCCAATCCGGGCCTTGGACCAAGCCAAAGGGGAAGGCACTGCCAGGTAGTCCATGCCGGCCACCTCCTTCCGAGGACCCCCTGGAGGAGCTGCAGCCTCCTCGGCTCCAGAAGGCAGCTTCCCATTGCATGAGGCAGGCTCCTCAGAACGAGGCAGGGCCACCGCCTGCTCGCTGGAAGTCCGCCGGGTTTTCTGGGGGATGCTCTCCACAGGTGGGGCTCCCACATAGTCAAAGGGGCCAGGAGAGCCAGGGTCCCGGACCAGAGGCAATGGGGGTGGTGGAGGTGCCTCAGGCCCCTCCTCCCCCAGGCTGCCCCTGCGGGACAGAGCTGGAGAGGCCGAAGATGGGGTTCCGGAGCTGGAATAGCGCCGTTTGCCACATGGAGAGGCAGGCCGTGGAGAGGCCGGGGTGGGCCCAGGAGCGCTGAGGAGTAGCCAGCTATCTTCCGGCCCTCGGCCTGCGGGGCTCGGACCATACAGGCTCCAGGGATCATCGGGGGTCCATGGCCTAGGGGAGGCCCGGGGCGAGGGCAGCGGGGAGCCCAGGCCAAAGCGGGAGGCTGCTTCATTTAGCTCAGACTCCACCTCATCGCATGCCGCATACAGGGCTGCCTCATCAGAGGTATCCGAGAAGAAGCTCCACGAGGACAGGCTGCTGCTGCCAGGGCTCGGGCTGAAGAAGGCGCCCCCTCCCTGGCCCCCTGCCTCTCGGTAGCCTCCAAAGCCTTCTGGCGGGGGGTAATCCCTGGGGGAGCCATCCCCCCACGCATCAGGGTTGTCCTCCAGCGTGGCTGGCGGGTCAGGCGTGGGAGAGATGGAAGTGATACGGATGCTTGGGCATTCAAGGACACGGCCTCCCCCAGTCCCCCCAGAGCTCCCTCCTGGCCCCCCCAGCCTCACTGATCGGGCTGGCTGGCTCTCCCAAGTGCCAGGTGAGGGGGCTGGGCGGGGTGGTGGTGAGTGCATGCCAGGCCGAGGGGGTGGTGGCCGAGGAATGCCAATAGGGGCAGCGCCATAGGGAGGGGGCTCTCCCAGGGCCAGACGGCAGCATGGTGGGGCATCCTCTGAGTCCAGTTCTGTCAAAATGGAAAGGAAAAGGGACAGAGAGACGGGATGCCACAGAAGATGGGGAGAGAGAGAAGCGAGTGAGATGTCTAGGTTCCTTGAGTGGCCACCCCACCCCAAGTCCTGTATGCTACCCCCTCCTCAGCAAAGAAGAGTCTCTGGGGTGCTCTTTAGAGCCACAAAGACAGAAGCAAAGTTGGACCTCAGAAGCTGGAGGAGATAGATTCAGATGTGCCAGGCTTTTTCCCACTGGGAGAACCTCACACTCTGAGACCCCGGCCCTTAGACCTCGGGTACCAGACCTGGTGGGTCTTAAGGTGAGGGAGGAAGGCGAGTGGAGAGGGGCTGGAGCCGGGCCTGGAGGCGTGTTTAGAGAGACGCTGGGCTGGGCTGGGGGCGACTCACACATGAACCCAATTAGCAGCGGTTCCCAAACCCCCAAACGGCGCTGGCAGGAGCCCCGGTTGCCATCGCAACGGTGGCCAGGGGAGGGGGGGCGCCAGAGCAGTGGTGACGAGGGGAGGTGGCTCCTCCCTCGCTCCCCCCCAAATCTAGGGGCGGGGATGCAGCCGAGGGGGTGCTGCGTGCCGACCCAGCTGGGGGCGAGGGAGGGGGGTCGCGGGCCGCGAGGATTCCGTGCGAGAGGCGGCCGCCGCCCCCGGCTCAGTCCCCGCCATCTGCCTCTCATTGCGGCCAGACAGGGGAGGGGGAAGGGCTCCCAGGAGGGACCTGAGAGCGCCCCCGGCCCCGGGCGTTGGGTCTGCTGGCCCAGGGCTCTGTCCACAAGGGGCAAGCTCCAGAGCCCCACCTCCCCTTCCCCCGGCGGCGCCGGGGCTCTGTTCCCGCCCGCCCCCCATCCCAGTGACAGTCGGCCAGCCGAGAGGCGGCGCGCAGCCAGCGCACCCCCACCCCCACTTCAGTCACGACCTAAAAAGGAGAAAGTGGTGCCCGGCCCCCGCAGACTTCCACAGACCCCCGAGCCCAACGACTCCCCTCAACCTCTGACTCCCTCAACCCCCACCCCAGGCTTGCTGCCCTGAAGTCCCCAGACTCGGGATCCCCAGGCCTTTCCCTCACTGACCCAAGACCCCTTCCCAGACCCGCACTAACCTTCCCCCGGCCCCCCCGTGCTCAACGGAGGGGCTTCCTTTTCCTCCCCGAACACCAGCTTAAATTCCAGCTCCTCATCCTCGCAGCTTGCTGCCCCCATGGATCCGGCCAGAGCCCCCGGGTCCCGGTCTGGATGGGAGGGGTAAGCTCACGGCTGGCGTCGCTTCACCCGTGGCTCCCTCCCTCCCCTTCTCTGAGACGCCCCCTCCTCCGCCGCTGCCGCCTCCCTCCGGACGCCCCCTAGTTATTATAGAAACTTTTCCAAACTTTTTTCCCCAAAACTTCTTCAAAGCGCCCCCCCCCGGCCTGTCTCTGATTGGCTGCCCAGGATGCTCCAGCCCCGCCTCCTGGGATGAGATGGGAAAACCACGCGCCCCTCGTCCTCCCCCTCCCTCTATTCTCTCTCCAGTCCCTCCCCCTCAAAAAAAAAAAAAAAAAAAGAACAAAACTGAATTGGAAAACGGTTCCTCAACCGCGGTACGACCATAATGATGCCCATTGGCCCGCAGTTGTGACAATCATTTCCCACAGGGAGTACTACCTTCACCGCCCCCCAACTTAGTCTAAGTTCAGGGGCTCCGGGTCCCAGCGCCTTAAAGGGGCCACATCCTGGGCCCAGATGGTCCACGGAAGACTCTTAAGTTCTGAAGGAGCTCTGCAGCCAGCAACTAGTTAGAAAGGACTATCTCTCCTCCCCTTTCCTCAAGCCTGAGGCCAAGCGGGTTCTGGGGTGCAGAGTGGCTCCAGGCTACTCTGAAGAGGGAAAGGCCATTCCTTTAAAGTCCCTCGCCTGAGGCCTCCCTGCCTGGGCCTTCTGAAAGCCTTTGCCCTGCCAAGTCTGCCCCTCCACCCGCTGTTTCGTGCGTTTCCCCTGAAGGTGAAGAATATTTAGCTGTTCTGGGGAACCGTAGTAGGTCCACAGCCCCTCATGGGCAATGATCCAGGCCGGGCTTTACCGCTGCCCTTGTCCCAGCCACCCAGAGGGGATATTAATTAGCCTCCACGGGAGCCGACTCCCTCCTCCCTAGAACTGTAGTCTGGACTGAGTCTTTGACCCTATGGCATCCCGCTCCGGCTCTCCTGAAAATCCTGGCCAGGTTTACTAAAAGTCTGGAGCCCATTGACCTGGAGGGCCCCAGGGTGGGACACCTGTCACCTGGGCAGGAGGAGGAAGAAAGACTCGAACTGGAGTTTCTAGGAAGGGCAGGCATGGAGAGGCCCTGTTGTATTAGGGAGTTAGTTCGAGATTTGCGATTCGGACGGGGGACGGAGTGGGATGTTACCATTACCCCCCAAAAAGATCGTACACTTTAAACCTCTCAACAGGCCGCTGTGTTCTTTAATCTAAATCCTTCCGGCTCAGGGCCGTGCCTCCGGCGGGGCCCCAGCCCTGCACCTAAAGGGTTAAGCGATGGCCCTCGGGTCAGACGTTTACAAACACTCAGGAGCCGGGCGGGGACCGCGCCCGTTACTCTAATGAGAAACAGGCTCAGCCGGGCAGGGGAAGAGGGGAGGGCTGGCCCGGGGGGCCGGAGCTCCGCAATTGCGGAGGCGGATCGCCTCCCTTCCCTCCCGTCCTCCCTCTGGCCCGCCCTGGGGACCCCCCAGCCCCCAGGGACCCCAGTGACGTGCGGAGCTGCCCCTGCTCCGAGCCCAGGGCTGCGACGCTGTAGGGGCGGGGAGAAGAGGCCCGGCCCGCGGGGAGAGAAGAATGTTCCGAGGCCGAGCGGGGAGGTGGCCTGGTTCGATTTTTCCCCCCTTTGGTTGGTCTCCTCAGGTTACATTTTCCTTCCAGCTTCATCTCGGAAATAAAGGAAGGAGAGACACATGGGGAGGGAAAGCGAGGAACACCCTGAGACCCGTGACCAACCTTGGGGCAGAGGGAGGTGGGAAGCGGAGGCGAGAAGGGCAGGGTAGAGACCCCCACCCAGATCCAGACCCAGGCCTGGCTGTTCCCCACGTCTCCCCCGCGCGCCCCTCCGTAGAACAAGCAGACACGCACATTCTTTTCAAATGTCATATTTCCTTTGATCCTGGGCAGCGTTTCTCCATGTGTCTGGCTCAGCTCCTGCCCAGCCAGCCGCCTCCTTCTCTCACCCCCTTTGTATATTTTCCTGGAGAACCTCCCCCTCCTCCTAGCATCTGGAAGGCCCTGAGGGCTGGCGTCCGCGCACATTCCCCCCGCGACTCTGGCCTCGCCTCCCAGTGACTCAATTTCCCCTCTGCGGGTGTTGGGGGAGGGCGAGAAGCAAAGGGGAGAGTTGTGGAGCGCAAATGTGGTACAAAAGAGCCTGAAGACTGTTCAGGTTGCCAAGCTTCACTCGGGGAAGTGTGTTGGGGGGATACTCTTGACTCTGAAAACTCTCCAGTTTGTCTGGGCTGCAGCAGGGGGATGGAATTTATGACTTGTGTCCTGTCCTGCCTGGAGAAGAGCGGGTAGCTGTAGGTTTAGGTTGCCCTACACTTCTGCCCCCTGGTGATCACAAAATCCCAGCCATGCTCCCTCCGGCAGTTCCAGGGTTCTCGCGGGCCTCCCGTTTGTGCTTGCTCCGCTGCCCCCTAGCGCGCACACCTGAACACAGCTCGGCTCTCTTCACCAGGTGCTTTGTGCAGCGCTTTATCTTCTGCGCTGCACTTTCACAAGCTTGATTCAAATGCCTTGGAGGTGGAGGTGGACGCTTCTTTTTTTTTTTTAATTACACAAGATCTATTGTCCTTGTAAATGACCTGAGACACACAAAAATATATAGTAAACCATTATACTCCACCATTTTGAATACATTTACTAACATATATGTATACACAGCTGCTCCCTTTATGCACATGAGATTATGCTACAAGCGTTTTTCTTGCCTTGCTTTTTTTTCTCAGTTAACAAATGGCTTGGAGACCTTTACCTGTCAATACATGTGCATCCGAAAATGGTGATAAAAGCGCCCATCTCTTCCTATGAGATTAGAGGCAAAGCTAAGTCTGGAACCCAGACTTCCTGGGTCCTCGTCCGGCGCTAATTCCACTACACCATATTTTACATAGGAATCTATCTTAGGCTGGGCTCCTCCAAAAAGCAGAGCCTGAGATGAGAACAGAGATGCAGGTAGTTTATTGTGGAAAGCAATCCCAAGGAACAAAAGTAGG
>NW_011889517.1:201852-204598 GCF_000151845.1 Pteropus vampyrus | reverse complement strand
TAGTAAACCATTATACTCCACCATTTTGAATACATTTACTAACATATATGTATACACAGCTGCTCCCTTTATGCACATGAGATTATGCTACAAGCATTTTTCTTGCCTTGCTTTTTTTTCTCAGTTAACAAATGGCTTGGTGACCTTTACCTGTCAATACATGTACATCCGAAAATGGTGATAAAAGCGCCCATCTCTTCCTATGAGATTAGAGGCAAAGCTAAGTCTGGAACCCAGACTTCCTGGGTCCTCGTCCAGCGCTAATACCACTACACCATATTTTACATAGGAATCTGTCTTAGGCTGGGCTCCTCCAAAAAGCAGAGCCTGAGATGAGAACAGAGATGCAGGTAGTTTATTGTGGAAAGCAATCCCAAGGAACAAAAGTAGGAGATTGGGAAGAGTGAAACTGGGAAAAAGGGAAAGTCTGTCCAAGAGTGAGGTATTAAGCTAGTCGTCACTCTGAGCAACTGGACAACATCCCACTGGGGACCTTCTGTAGAACCTTATACAACATGATTCAAGAGGCGGAGGTGGGGGGGGGGAATATTTATTCACTCCTTCCTACCCCCAGTGGTCAAAAGTTGCCTTTGAGTGTTAATTTCCTTACTCTTTCAGGTTTACACAGTGTCAGAAAATGGTAAGTGTCCCACAAGGTTGCAGCAAAGAAACCTCTGGGGAAAAAGGCAAAATATAGGAACTGTAACTGAGAGCAGGTACTGTCAGATGACACCTGCAAGCAGATGGTTGCCACAGTAATAGCTGAAGTAAAAAAAATTGTATGAAGAGTATATTAGGCAGATAAGATGTGTCCTAGACAAGATCACTCATTCATTCAAAGGAAAAATATGTATTGAGGAACCTCTCTGTTCAAAGGCAGTTCTAGGCATTAGGTACCTATATTTACAAACCAAGCCCCCAAGAATAGTCAGTTATTATCAGGCTGGAAATATATTTTGTACTTGACAGCTCTCTCTTCCTTGTCCCCATAACTGTAGAGAACTATTGGCGTTATTCATACAGTATCTATCTACCTGTCTCTCCTTCATTTCTATTCCCTTCATCGCCATACTAGATTTGGCCTTGATTTTTTCTGATTTAGACTCCGAATAACAGTACTTAATGTCAATAGCATACCTTACATACTGACAACTGAAACATATCATTTTTAAAGTCCTTCTCCTCTGTAACAAAACAAGTACTTTCAGTATTAATTATGATATGAAACATAGTAATGGCCAGAAAAGAAATGCATAAAGTAAAAATATTTTCATTGACCTCGTGTGCTCATATGTATAATCATGCCAGCAAAATATATATATATGTAATATATATACAAATCCTGCAGTATAAGAAAGGAAGAAAAGCAATGGATTCATAATTGTAATTATATTCATATGCTTTTTATTTCAAATAGAAAGGGAAAACACATGCTTACATACTAATCTTTCGAAGGAATGAATTATAACATTACAACTTCTGTTCCAGGTCTTAATTTTTGCAAATTTGTCCGAGACTTTGTCAAAATTGATCTTCACATTTAGACAGTATACCCAGATTTGTTGATCTATCTCACTCATGGTAATGAAAGAAAACTTTGCAGTAATTTTAATATCTTATTGATATATAATCATGTACCATAAAATTCACTCTTTTAAAATGTATAACTCAATGGGTTTTAGTATATTCATAAAAGTATACAACCATCACCATATCTAATTCCAGGACATTTTCATCATTCCCAGAAGAAATCCCATACTATTAATAATCAATTCCCATTCTCTCCATCACCCAATCCCTGGAAACCACCAATCCACTGTCTATCTCTACAGATTTGCCTACCGTGGACATTGCAGATAAATGGAATCACACGATATGTCATCTTTTGTGTCTGGCTTCCTTCACTCAACATAATGTTTTCAAGGTTCATTCATGTGGTAGTATGTATCAGCACTTTATTCTTTTATGATTAAATATCAATTTTAATTTTGAAAATTTTCTTCACAGGAAGCAACAGATATTAAAGAGTTAGAAAAATCTTAAATCTAAGGATAAGATTGTCAAGATTCATAAAAATTCCATTTCATAATAAATTACAAAAATCGTAATATGTCTTTTTTTTTTTTTTTGTAATTTAAAACAATAGAAATTTATTATCTTTCAGTTCTGTAAGTCAGAAGCCAGACATGGATCCCACTGAGCTAAAATGAAGGTGTTGGCAGTTTTGAGTTTCTCTCTGGAAGCTTTAAGAAAGAATCCATTTTCTAGCTTCTAGAGACCATCTGCATTCCTTGGCTCATGGCCCCTTCCACCATCTTCAAAGTCAGCAATGGTAGAGTCTTCATGCAGCCATCTCTCTAGTTCTCCAAAAATCGTAATATGTTTTGAAGCTAATAGTGAAAAATTTTAAACACAAATGAACACTTCAGGTTTTTACACAATGTATTATTTTCTGTTGCTGCATAACAAATCACTCCCAAAATTTTGTGGCTTCAAACCACAATGATCATTCATTATCACTCGTGGTTTCGATGAGTAAGAAATTCAGACAGAGTGCAGTGAGGAAGGCTCCTTATCTGTTCCACAATGTCTGGTGGGGATCTTGAAGGCTGGGAGCTAGAATCGTCATATGTCTAGCAGTTAACATTGCCTGTTGGCTGAGATGTTAACTAGAGCAACTGGCTGTACCAAACATGTTTGACTGCTCCATGTGGTTTAGGCTTTCTTACAACATGGCAAGCATTGA
>NW_011889517.1:176053-200957 GCF_000151845.1 Pteropus vampyrus | reverse complement strand
CCAATAATACAATAACTGTGTACATACTTGTTTAATGTCTGTACACCTCACTAGAGTGTAAAATTCTCTGAGAGGACCTTGTCTTTTTTATCTACCAAAGTCTCTTACTTTTCAAATTTCATCTATTTCATAAACACATGGGGAAATAAACAAATACCAAAATGAGAATAGGCAAAAGCTATTTATTCAGAGCTTGCTATTGCAAGGGAGTTAGTTAGCCATCATCCTTTGCATTTTGGCAGAGACTCAAAGTCAGGTAAAAGAGTGGGAAAGCTTTACAGTAGAAAAAAGAGAAGGCTTCAGGTATGGTAATTGGAAGATATTGGTATGGGGAAGCTGTGAGTGGGAAATCTGGAAGCAGGGCATCCTGTAGTAAACTGGCTTCCTGGGCTGGTTACTATAGATAATGGGTTGGTTTCCTGGGCTAGCTGCTGCAAATTGTGGGTCAGAGTCTATTGTTACATATGGTCTGGCTATTGTCCATTGTCTATTCCATTTCTCACATTTATTGAACATCTATTATGTGCCATAAACCATGCTAATTTTTGGGATACAGTGATTGATAGAAGATAGTTGTTGACCAATTGAACAGTTGCTAAGAGATGATGTTTAAATAACTAGTTGTATCTATTAGAATTAGGCTTGGCTGTGCATGACATAAAAACCTAAAATATCTGTGATTTAAGTGAAATAGAAGTCTATTTCTCTCTCATGCAAAGGCTCTGCAGGTAGGCACAGTGTCAGTGCCGAGCTGATTGAGAAGGGAAGGTTCGACGGTGAGAAGCCCAGTTGGAAGAATGCACAAAAGGCTGACATGAGAATGAAAGGGAGGCACCAACTTTTTTGTGTGGAGCACAGTTCTGTTTCTAGAAGTGCAGTTCTATTGGGGGGAGTGCAGTATTGCACGCACTTCTCCTGCTCCCCTTTCTGTTCTCCCCTTCTGCTCTCTAGGGGACCGCATTGCTCCACACATAGCATAGTGGCATTCAGCCACACATGCGTGATACAATAAGCTGAGGTATGTTTACATATTTTAGGTGCAGGCACCCTACTACCCTAATATAACATTCTAAATCTGGGGCCTATTCCTAGCTAGGATCCTGGATCACAGCCAGACCTTGGACCAGCTGGGCCTGGCGCCCCACACAGGCTCAAAACTATCAGGCTCCCAAGCTCTTTCTGTCTTGCTGCTCCACCATCTTTAGCATTCCACTTCATGGAAAATGTCTGCTCAGGATATAACCATCATACTCATATTTAAACCAACAAAAAATAAATAAAAGCAGAAGAATATACACCCTCTCCCTCTCTACACCACTTATATTTACTTCCAAGTGGCCAGAATTTAGTCACATATAGCTGCAAGGGAGGCTGGGAAACATATTTATTCCAAGTAGACATATGTCTAGCTAAAACCGACAGGTTTTATTACTAAGGAAAATGGTGAGAAAGGCCATTGGGGTCAATTAGCCTTCTCTGTCAACTAGAGAAATAAAGTTTGGGGATTATCTGAAAATCTAATTACTTGTATTATCTCGTTTCTCTAATACAGAATGCTCTTGACTTACTACATAATTATTCTTACTGTGTATTAAAAGTAAAAATCAAGTTCTTTTCATAATTAGGAAGAAACAGCTTTATGAAATTCATGGTTATCCTCTTTTAAGGATGCTGTCCACAATGTTGTCTACGGCAACTACTCAGAGTCCTCACTGTAACCTGGATCTTGGCAACAACCATGCTTTTCCTAAACCATCAGACAAAGGACAAAACCACAGAGACATTTAAAATGGTGAATACTGAGTTTTTTGTGGGCTGAGCATTCACAACATACATTATAAACCATTATTGCAATTAATGTGGTCCAATCTAAATTTTTTTCTGTCTTTTTGGATAAATTTGTGATCCAATTAAATTCATGATCACATACATTCAATTTCATAATCACATAGAATTCCCTAGATTTTGCCTTAGGAAATTCCTGTGGCTCCTTCAAGGTATCATTCCTATTAACTTTGACATATTATTGCTTCTCAGCTTCAGGTTCATCCTAGTTAAAGGATGAGCGAAAGGAGGTGAGGTAGAAAGGGTAGGACACAGCAAAGCAGAGAGTCTCACTCTCCCCTCTGTAAGAAAGACACAGTGAAATGTTTCAAATGGAACGATGAGACTGGATTTTCTCAAGACTTGTAGTTCTCTTATGTCCACATTTGGATTGTCAAGATCCTGATCTTTTTCCAGATTCACTGCAGAATCCTGGTAAGTCTGTAAACTTATCTGCAGTTTAACAACGGTCAAGATCAGCTTCAGCATTTAGTTTATAACCAACATCTACAGATAGAAAAATGCATGCAACTGTGCTATATTTTCTTCTGGGCTTTGAGGTGGATATTCTGTGTTATAAGTTTGTTGTTCTTCCATCTTTAGCTATCTAATGCCATTGGAAGCAAAACTCCAACCCTAAAATTCCACATTCCTTGTCACTTTTAATTTGTTCTATAGAGACTGCTACTTGGTCCCTCAGAACCTCATCTAGCTTGCCTTGCTAGAATGCGGAAGGAATCTCACTTCCTTTTGCTTCATCTTTACTCCATATCCAATTTCACATGTCCCACATATTCTCTGAGGTTTTGCTGCAACAATGCCACTTATAGATTAATGAAATGGTTTATTGAATAACCATTGAATTCACCATCAGGAAGATACTATGTTGAGGTTATACTTTGACCTAGTCACAAATAAATGGTATTGTTTATCTAGTACCAGAATGTATGGTTCTAAGAAACAAGATGTGGTAGACAGAATACTGTCTATCACAATTATTAAGTAATTATTAAGTAAAAATACCCCAATTAGTAAGAGTCTACGAAGAACTTTCAGCAAACTTATGGTACTGAGGAAATGAAAATTGGAGTTAAAAGCCTGTCAAAAAAGAGGGCTCTGATAAATACCCCAGGATTTCAGTCAGAGCCCCTGAAGAACTAGACCCTAGGTCTACAGCTGTATCAGTCAGGGTTCAATCAGGAGACAGATATCACATAAGAATTTGAACCAAGAAAGTTTAACATAAAGAAGTATTAACTAGAATAGGGTATTGAATTACTGAGAGATTAGCTAGTAAAAAAGAAAAGAGAATTCTAAAATACAGGAATAGCAGTTATAAGAAAGAGCCACTACCCCTTGGGCTAAAATGGAATATCTAAGGGGAACTCCCTCCTAGGGCTGAGATCCAGACCTAGTTTAAAAGGACCTAGCTGTGGCTCACTAGTTGGTGGAGGAGTTGCTGAGTTGCTGTAACTCAGAACTCACTGCAGAGTTGCCCAAGGAAATGCAAAGGAAAGGCATTCATGGGGAGATGCCTCATCATTTGCAATTCACTGAGAAGTCACCTAAGAATGTGACAGGCAAAGCTGTTGGCTGTTGGGCATGGTGACGGCTGTGCACTCTAGAAGTCGTGCATGCCTCTGGAGCCTGGCCAAAGGAACATCAGAACTTGGAAGAGACCTCTTCCTCCTCCAGTGTTCCTCCAGCACCCTCTACTGACAATGTTTAACATTGTGCCAGCTGGCAAAAGAGAAATATTTATAGAATCCAGCTCTGGTATTGTAAAGCAGGAAGCAAAGGGTGGGTCTGGAGCTGAGTTAATTGCTAATTGGCACAAAGGACAATCTGGAAATAGGTCAGTACACACTAAGTTTGAAACCCAGCTTCAAATCAATCCCATGGCAGATTAAAGTGATTCCCCTATTCTAATTGCCTGACAGAAATAAAAGTGAATTATATCTGAAGAAACTCAACATTATCCAGGGATGCAAACTATCTCTATAATTATTCATAAGAAATAATTGTCATTTAATTAAAAATTACCATGTGTACCAAGAGATATCATCAAATGACTGAAAACCAAGAGAAAAAAATACTCAATAGAAACAGACCCACAGCTGATCCAGATACTGAAGTTACAAGACATGGACTTTGAAGTCATTGCAATGAATAAGTTTGAGAAAATAGATGACGAGACAGAAAATTTCAGCAGAGAAATAAAATCTATAAAAATTAAATGTAAAGTCTAGAACTGAAAAAAAAATCCAAGAAATATTACTGTTTTTATCTCCCATTTTTCACAGGAGCTAATCCATGTCCATGTCCTATTTAATTTTTCCCACTCAGAAAATGGCTTTATTTAATAATACTTGTTATTTTTAAGTGTTTATTATGTGCCAGGCACTGTAATAGATGCATCATATACTTCTGTCCACCCACTGATCTTGTTAAGTAGATACTAGTTCCCCCGTTATATATATATATGGAAATTGACACTGATATGAAGGAATTTTCCCAAAGACAAATCGCTGAAATGGTGAAGCTAAAATCCCAGCCCAGGTCTACTAATCTGACTCCAAATCTGCATTCTTCCCATTAAACTACTTTACCTCTCTCCTTCCTACTTGTCTGAGCAGATAGAAAGTACTTTCCTTCCTATTTCTTTAACATAACTCAGTGTCTTCACCTATTTCCTATTTCTCCTTTTATTTTCATAAAAAGACATCTTGACCTCTGAGCAAAACTAATCTTTCTACCCATGTTCCTAAAATCCATCCTTACCCACCACTGGGGTCCTCATTCCTTCTCTTAGGCCTGTGAGGTTTCCCTCTCTACTGTCACTCTTTCTCCACAGCCTCAAGTCATCCCTCCTAAAATAAATAGATAGATAGATAGATAGATAGATAGATAGATAGATAGATAGATAGATAGATAGATAGATAAATAAATTCCTTGGTCCCTTTTCTTGCTTGATCTAACAGCCGTTCCTCTTTCCCTCTTTTCACTATCAAACTTCTCAGTGGTAATTTCTGCTCTAGGCTTATATTTCTTCAGATCCTACAAACTCATTAACTCACTCAAAACGAAACATGAAACTTCTATCTTTATGGTCACCAAAGTCTATTTTACTGCCAAACCCCAAAGGCTGTGTGACTCCTCACCCTGTTTACCATCTTTAGCAGATGACTATGGTCTATGTCGCATCTCTGAGGTCAGCCACAGCTGTGTTGAACAGTTCTGTGTGAGCTCAGACTCGCCTTGCACTGCCAGCACCCTACTTCAGATCTGCACCTTCACCTTCACATTCTGCTTCAGGTTCTGTATTAGTCATGGCTCTTCAGAGAAACAAAACCAATAGGATGTATGTATAGATGTAAAGGGATTTACTATGAAGAATTGGATCATAATTATGGAGGGCTGCCAAGTCCAGAATTTGCAGTGTTGGGCCTATAGGCTTGAGACCCAAGAAAGCCTATGGTGCAGTTCCAGGTCAAAGGCTAGCAGACTGGAGACCCAGGAGAACTAATGCTACAGATGAAGTCCAAAGGCAGTCTGCTGAATAATTCCTTAAACTGGTTGGATGAGACCCATCCACATTATGAGGCTGCTTTACTCAAAGTTCACCATTGTAAATGCTAATTTCATCCAAAAATACCCTCCAAGTTGACACATAAAATTAGCCATTACAAGGTCCTTCTCTTACACAATGGGACTTGCTCATCACCCCTCGCCTAGCCCACCCTAATGCAAACACAGCCAGGAAGTACAGGGCGTTAGTGCCCCCAGGTGCAATCCTCAGGTAGTGAGTGCAGACATTGGCAGATGAATATTCTAGCCTCCAATCTTTCAAGTGAGCAATTCTGGGAGGTATTCTCTAAATTTGGAGGTTCTACTTGAATGGAGCCTGCATTGCCCACAATCACGATCTCAGTAATAAACCCTTCTATTGGCTTTTCCTACCTCACCTCTCACTCTCTGTGTTCCCCCACTCATGCTTCCTGGGATTCTTCCTTCCTCCAAAAAACTACCTGCACCTAAATCCATGCTCAGGCTCTCCTTTTGGGGAAACCCAAACTTAGATGTCTTCTCAGTAGCAGCTGACTCTGATGATTCTCTCATGATTCTGCCCCTACCTCTCTGATCTCTGTTTCTCTCACTGGTTTCTCTTCTGTTGGCTTGACCTTGATAACATGGGGTTCTCTGTCCTTTGCCTTCTTCCTTTCTCCCTCCACAGACTCTCCTGGTTGATGTCATTCATTTCGCCCCAGTGCTTGCCACTCGCCATGCTCCAGTCTCATGTTTTTTCTTGCCCTCTGGGGATCCCTTGAGGCTGCAGCACCCAGTTCTCATATAAATGTGCCCACATCCAAATGCAATCCATTCCCACACAATATGTGTCCCTTCTATTTTCCACATTTCAGTTTATAGCATGACCATTTTCTCAATGTCCCAGAATAAAACTGAATATTCCTTCTCTCTCAACCCCTAGATTCTTCTATTAATACCTCAGAAATATCTCCAGACTAGGTTCCCTTCTCCCCACCCCCACTGGCATTAACTCCGTTTAAGTCTTCATCATTTTTTTTTCTTAAATTGCTCTGCGGTCTACTGTTTCCTCCGCCTCTAGCTCTCTCCCATTCAATCCATGCCCCAAGCAGCCACTTGTTTAGTCTTCCTAAATCACAGATCTGGTCACACTGTAACAAAGATTGAAACCTTTCCACAAATTCCAATGTTAAAACAAAACAAAACTCTTTAAACCTTTGTTAGAGAACTTGATAAGGCACGTCTTTAGGTGAGAATAGTGGTCAGTTAAACATCCTTGTTGCTCATGAGTTACTTCTCTACCTCCACACAAAAGCTACCGGTGTGGAAGCACCTTCTTCCTCCCAAAACCTGGTCTAAGCTACACAAATTTCTTGTCGATAGCTCTCTTATCAAAGGTGAGTCAACTTTACACTTTCAAAATGGTTTTCCTTAAAAACTAAAGGAAAAGGTTTTTTTAAAAAAAATCCAAGAAGTACACCCAGACACACACACACACACACACACACACACACACACACACGTCATAATCAGGGATTTTTGAACCTTTAAAAATGAGATATATTTTTAAACAAAATAAAGCAAAACTAACAGATATAAATGTAAAACTAACTGTTTATCTAAATTTTTTAGAACAAGAGAAAAATTACCATGACCTTGGATTAACAAAGTTTTCTTATAGATGACACCAAAAGCACAATCCACCAAAGAGAAAAACAGAATATATAAGATATTTCAAAACTCAATAATAAGAAAGCAAACAACTTGATAAAATATGGAAAAAAATTTAAACAGATACTTATCTAAGAAGATGTATGGATGGCAAGTAAGCATGTAAAAAGAGGCTCAATATCATCAGTCATCATGAAAAGAAAATGAAAATGAAAACCACAGTGTGGTGCCTCTCAGAACAGCTAGTATTGAGCATACCAAATGTTGGAAAGGATATAGAAGAACTAGAACTCTCACATTGCTAGTGGGAATGTAAGACTTATACATGAATATTCATAGGAGTATCAGTTGTAGTAGCCAAAAATTATTGTCCATGAACAGGTGAATGAATGAAGAAATTATAGTATGATGGAATGCTACTCAGCAATTAAAAGGAATAATCTCTTGATACACACAACAATATAGGTGAATCTCAAAATAATCACATTGAATGAAAGAGATCAGATCAGAAAAAAAAAGAATACATACTATATGATTCCATTCATATCAAATAGAAAATGCAAACCAATCCAAAGTGATTCAAAGCAGATTAGTGGTTGCCAGGAAAGGAGAAATGGCAAAGAAGAGCAGAAGGGAAGAATTGGAAAAGGGTGTGATAAATATGTTCATTATCTTAATTGTGGTGATAGTTCCACGAGCATACATGTATGTCAAAACTCACCACATTGTACACTTTAAATATGTGTAGTTTATTGAATGTCGACTCTAATTCAATACAGCTGTTAAAATATTTAATTACAAAAATACTAATAATCTTACTTGATTCAAAGTTCATATTCTTTTGAAGAACTTCACCCATAAAGGGAAGCAGCTGAGAGAGCATAGATCTGAGTTTAAAACCCTGCTCTGCCACAAAGTCGTTTATGACCTCAACTGGTTACTTAACCTCTCACAGAGTTCTCAGTTTCTTTACCCATAAAATGGGGTTAATAATAGTCTGCCTCACAGATTTGTTGCTAAAATTTGAGTGAGATAACAGATGAGAAAGTCTCTAGCCCATGGTAGATGCCAAAATACATTATGCCCCATTTCTGAGGTAATTAGATTCCTTTCTGTTCCTTTCTTTTCCCCGCCTTTCTTCTTTCTTTCTAAATAGGGAGGGATCCTAGACACAAAGATATTCAGAGGAAAAAACAATGAGGAGGGAACAGAGGAGAGAGTTGTATTGTGTTCCCCTAAAAGTTTCCTGAGACCAAAACTTGAGACTTCCTGGAGGGTGGTCCTAGGATCAGGAGGGAGGAAGCAGAAAATGTGAATAGGGGAAGGAGAAAATGGAAAAAAAAAAAAAAAGGTATGTGAGGTAGCTTCTGATGTGGAGCTTAGCCCAGACAGAGTCTCCCTGAAGATCTGTAAAACACCTCAGAACTGACCCTCTGAAGCTCAGGAGGCTGAAGCACTAACCCTGATCCTCCACCAGGTGAGGAATGCCCTCAGACCATTAACTCACCTTTCTTACCACATTTCTGCCAGCTGAGGGAGAAAAACAGAGATAAGGCCTGTGCATGGGCCACTGGAAGGGTCATGGGACCCTGAAATCAAAGGTGGCCTGAGGACATGTGGCACGGGATACCTGAGGCAGTTGCCTCAGGCCCAAAGCCCATCCCTGGGTCAACTATGTAATCTTTGTAACCTCGTTGAGTACCTTTGTGCCAGGCAGACGAACAAACTCAAGTGCCTTTACGCTGAGAGGCTAGAGACACGGGATTGTATAGACCATAAAGAAATGAAGACTTTTCGGCCTCTACAAAATGAATTCCATGAGAGTCATGCATAACAGTGATGTCAATTGGCACATAATGGGAACGCCTTTAGGCTATAACCAGAATGCCCAAAACCACAGATGTCAGCTCCCATCTGTAGGAACCAATGAGCATAAGGATCCCACCTTGTAAGGTCCACCTAAGCTGAACACTTTAGGCAGACGATGCTCAAGCCTGTCAAGGATCCCATAGCATCAAGGACCCCATAGCATCAAGGACCCCATAACATCAAGGACAGCTATGCTGAGAGACTAAGATTCTGATTTTGTGACCCATCAGTAGCTGCTGGCTTGGGACAGACATGCAGCTCTCCGTGCCACCAGTCCATAGAGCTCACTTTGGAGATGCTAAGGACTTTCATTCCTTCACTCTGTCACATAAAACTCAGTACTTCCCCTCTCTGTGTGTTGTGTGTTACCTGTATGAGGTACCTGAGAAGGGTCCACTCAATAACCCTGGCATTGTGGAAAGACACAAACAAGTTTAAGGGTGTTACTTCAGTAGCTGCTTTTCTTGCTCGCAACAAGGATTCAAGCCATCTCTCCTCAAAACCACAAGAAAGGACATGACTGACTTCCTCAAATCTCTCTCTCAGTACATTTGTCTGAGAGAGAGGAGAGAGAATACCTGAGGGGTGAATCATTAGTGGGGCCCTGGGAGGAAGGGTGGGGATGGGAATTTACCAGGAGAAAGAAAACTGGTTATTTTACTGAGCAGTAGTTAAATCATTTTTCTTGCTCTACAAATAAATTGAGAACTAGAAATGTTCCTGAGATTGGAAATACAATAATTGTTGTTATATTAATGCCTACCATTTATTAAGCACATAATATGTGCTGGAAATGTGCTGTGTTCTATCATGCCTTATTTTACTTCATCTACACAGCAACCCATTTCAGTGAGTACTATAATTAACTGAAGCTCAGAGAGGTTACGTAACTTGCTAAATGTCAAACAGCTAATAATTTGCAGTGCCAGAATTGAATTCCAAGTAGTCTGATTTAAGAGCCTGTACCTTTGACCATTAGGTTCAACTCCCTATTTAAAAAAAAAAAAAAAAAAGTGGAACATCCATCCGGGGAAGCAATTTGAAGCAGTAGCCTGCCCCACTAAGATGAGAGGAGATGGGAAAGCACAGAAATTAGGTCTTCAACGTTAACTAGACACAGAAAGCAAAGAGAGAAGGACTCTACACTGAGAGAATGTGCATTATGGTTGTTGTAGCATGTATGTGGATACTTATCATTTACGGCTGCTCAAAATCGTTTAGTCCCCTCATGCTAAGGTAGTGTAAAAAGAAGTTACCCTTCTCGGCTTCCCTTGCCTTGGATGTACAGATAGGCAACTTAGGTTCTGCCAATGGAACCCAACTCTGAAACGCTCTCTGTGAAGAAACAGATAGTGAGCAAGGATTCCACTTTGCTGGAGCTCACGAAGGAATTTTTAAAATATGTGTTTGTTGTGCTTTATATAGCATTTAAGTATTCTGCTATTGGAGGCTTTTGAGAACTCTGTCATACTACCAGAGGGAATGTTTAAAACAGAAAAATGATTATACGGTATGTACTATTTTATAACCTGCTTTTTTTCCCCATTTGACATAAGATAAACACCTGTCATATAAATAAATACAGGTCTAGAGCATCATTTTAATGGCTACTTAGTCTTCCATTGCATAATTTATTCAATTTTTTTCTTATCATTAGATATTTAGTGTTCTATTTTTTTTCACTATTTTAAACAACACTTCAGTGAATATTATTATAGCTAAAACTTTACATACATCACAATCTTCTTCCTTCTTTAACTGTTTAGAAAAGCAATATATGCTAATATAAAATATTCAAATCTTTTTTGCTGTCACCTTAATTAACACCACTCAGTCTACAATTGGAATCTCTTAATGAAGCAACACATGAGAATTTGTTAGAGCTAGAATATGCAAGAAGAGAGACCACACCCTCTGCCCCCCAATGACTAAGGATAGGGAACCAGAGCCCATACCAGGAGCAGGCTGAAGGTAAGCAAAGACAACTAGGAGCAGAGAACCGAGGGGATGACAGACACCCAAATAGACTCCAAAAGCCTGGGACAGCTGGGGTCAAGGGCATCAGGCCTCAGGAAAGGCCAGAGTTTCAAACTCTAGGAATCGACTCTGCCTCTCCAGTCTCCTCCTGCCAGAAGGAGAGGGTCTTCTCAGGTACTCACTCCAGGCTCCCATTCCTGCTCCTCCTTTTCTAAAAGTAGCTTGGTTTATTTTGAGTACAGATTCTGACACTATTCCCAACCCTATGCTTTACGGTGTTTTACCCTTGATTCTCATAGTCTTGTCCCAATCTAAAGAAATCCAGCCATAAAAAGGTCTTTAAACACCCCTCTAACTCATTTCTGCCTGCTCCCCTCCAGTGGAGCCCAGACATTGAGCCCAGGGTCTTCTTCCAAAAGAGAATCATGAAAGAAATGGCTGCCCTCTTTGATGGCTCTTAGGTCCTGACTAGATTTTTTTAAGGACATGCTACACTTGCCTTCATATTCTCTGATGTACCGCCGTATCTCTATAATAAAATCTACTTCAGATGGATTCTGTCGACTGTGCAGGTGAGATCCCCTAAAACATAAAGAAGCCCAACCTCTTTTTCCTCCCAATGAGTATGGTGCTCTAGTTGGGATGATCAGAGTCTTAAGAAAGCCCCGGAAGTTTTGGTTGTTCATTTATTAATTCAATTCAACAAATATTTATTGTGTGCCTACCATGTACTGGCTTCTAAACAGACTACAGTTAAAGAGTTCCCTAAATAGCTCCAAAATAGCATGGACTGACTCCACCAAAATTCATGAGGTGGATTCTGGGGTTCCCAGTTGCTCTAAAAACCACAGTTAACTGCTGGCTACTTGTGCTCCATGGACCACTGGATAGAATGGAAAGTGCATATCAAGATGAGCACCTTCCAGTGAGAGCTGGCACACAATCCACAGGATTGGGTCTCCACTGAAGGACTGAGTGCCCAGTGCTGGCTATATCTCCAGCCATAGCCAGGTCTTGCATGGGCAAAATAACCTTTTGTCTGCCCTAAATCCTTAAGGTTCCCCAAGCTCCCGAGTTCTGAAAGGCCCTTGTTCAGAGCATATGCCCGTGAGGAATGTGTATTAACCAGGTAATGTGCATGGACAGTTGGAAAGTGGGGAGAGGGCAGGGAGGCCCTGAGGTGTTTCTACTGCAGCGTACACCATCAATCCCCTGGCTGGGCCATTCATCTAGCTGACCACAATGCCCTGGCGGTGGGTCTTGGTCTTGACAGCAGAAAATTACCAATGCCAGGGGCTTACCTCAATGAGAGCAGCTGTCAGGGACCAGACAGGAATGCATAGGAATGCTTCATCACTTCATCACACAGGAATGCCTTGCACCTTCTTCAGTCACCTTCACCGCCAGCTCCAAAACAGCAGTACCTGAAGCCTATGTGAGAATAGAAAAACTTGATGTGAAAACAGGAAAGACAGGCTCTGAAGTCAGTGCCACACTGGCTTGGGCAAGGTAAACTATCAGTGCTTCCATTTTCTCATTCATAAAGAAGTCATAAAAGCAGTACCTATGCCCTTGGGGTTGATTTAAGAATTAAGTAAGCTCATATATGTACCTGGCACATGGCAAGCTTTATAGAAGTGTTAGCTATGATTTAAGGGCAGCTGTGGGAGAGCTGATCTCTAGGACCATGAAATCCTCCTCAGTACCATCCCACCCCCAGCCCGGTCTGGCAAGTGGTGTAGTTGGGAATCTTATGGGGGAAGGGAGAGACACAGGCTGTAGGGGTGAGTTGATTATGAGTTCCTGGAAGGTAAAGACTTCTTCCATGGCACCCTAAACAACCAGTGACACCTAACCAGTCTGTGGCATGCAGCAGGTACTCAAGAAAAAACTGGTAAGAAAAGATTAGTACTAAGCTTCCGTTCTGCCCACCCCCTATCCCCCGCCCTTTTTGGGGCGGGACTGTAAAGGCCCTGTCTAATAAGGAAGTTACTTATTCAGTCACTCGGGGTAGGCAGAGCACCAGGAAGTGGGAAGCGGAATCAGAATCCGTGCAGGGGCCTAGAGATTGACCCCTCTCCCCACCCCCGACACCTCTCTGCCACAAACCCCACTCCCAGAAGTCACTCCATCCATTTGGACTCACGATTTCCAGAAGCCTCTCGCACCTCTCGGCCTGATGTCTTCTGGCAAGTTGTTATGGTGAGTGGGGACCGGACACAGGATGCCACTGACTCGCTTAGAAAACAACCTTTGCTCCTGAGCCAAGGCCAGGAGAGAGTAGGGTCCATGGGGGAAGCTACAGATTTTACCACACCTGCCGAGTCACAGGGGGTCACGGTGAGAAGGGAGGGGGCTGCAGGGGAACAGTGAGAACTTGGGGCCATGGCCAGCTGGTGAACGAGGCCCCTCTCTCAGGCTCAACAGTGCCCGAGCCTCCATGGTGTCCATCGAAGATTTGAAGAACCAGAAGGTCATTGGTCAAGGTGGATTCGGCACAGTGTTCCAGGCATACCACCAGAAATGGGGTCATGATGTGGCCGTCAAGATTGTGAACTCGTGAGTGCCCCAGCTGCAGGCTGGCAGGTGTTGGTGTCTGCAGGAAGAAGGAGCAGGCTGCTGTGTTGCTGGGTCGCATGGGGAGAGAAGGGATCTGCCCTGCCCAGCAGCAGAGCATGACTACAGCTTTCTGCTTGGAGTGTAGGGAGAAGATATCCAAGGAAGTGGAGGCCATGGCAAATCTGCATAGCCTGTATGTGCTGCCACTGCTGGGGGTCACTGAGAAGCTGGAGTGGGACTACGTGTCTGGACCGGCTCTGGTGACTCCATTCATGGAGAACGGTTCCCTGACAGGGCTGCTGCTGCCCCAGTGCCCACGGCCCTGGCCACTTCTCTGTCGCCTGTTGCAGGAGATAGTGCTTGGGATGTGTTATCTGCACAGCCAGAACCCAGTGCTTCTGCACCGGGACCTGAAGCCCTCCAATGTCCTGCTGGACTCAGACCTGCACGCCAAGGTGAGCCAGCTCATCCACACCCCAGCCCAGCCTCTGGACAAGGTTCTGTCCCAGAGCTGCTCAACCCCCACCACTGGACACAGCAGCTGTTGCAGCCCTATCTATTAAATACCCTCAGCATCTCCCACTGGACACAGGCTGCTCAAGTGTCAAGGCACACTCAGGAACTTTAGCCCCTTCCATACCAAGTGATAGAGGCCCTGACTGACATGGTCACTTCTATAAGCCCACCCCACTAGGCGCTCCAGAGACCCATGGTTGACAGCCCAGAAAACTCAGACCTTGACCCAGCCCCAAGGAGAGGGAACTTAGACCTCCAAACCAAGGACCTCGCTGGTCCTACCATTCTCCCAACCCTCCACATCCCCTTTATAAGGCTAGACCTGCATCTTCTGGGGTAGAGAAGGGGATTTTTGAAGCTGCCTAGCCCTGTCCATCCCCTACTTCCTCCTTCTTCCCTCCCTTTGCAGCTAGCAGATTTTGGCCTGTCCAAGTTTCTGGGAGATTCACAGTCAAAGGCAGGATCTGGGGAGTCAGGGGGTACCCTAGCCTACTTGGCCCCAGAACTGTTGGCTGATGTAAACCGGAAGGCCTCTAGGGCCAGTGATGTCTACAGGTAAGGTCCCCATGCCAAACACACATCTCCAGTTTCTACACCTCTCTGGGCCCTGCTGAGGGAAGGTATATGGGAAAAGAGTTTTATCAGCAGTTGGGCAAGGCCTCAACTTTGTGTCTCTTGCAGCTTTGGGATCCTAATGTGGGCAGTGCTAGCCGGAAGAGAAGCTGAGAGTAAGACTTTAGCCAGGCTCTGGGATCCTTAATCTCAGATGCCTTTTTCCTAAAAGCCCCAAACCCTCTTCTTCCTGCTTACCTGCTCAGACTATCCCAGTCTTTCCTCACCTTCCCTTGGACTACACTCCCTGCCCCTTTACGTGATGGAGCAGGTGACCCCTTATACCCTGAATGCTTTCTCTTCATGTCCTCCACCCCCACCCCAGCAGTGACCAACACATCGCTGGTGCAGGGGGCCATGTGTGACAGGCAGATCAGGCCTCCACTGACTGAGCTGGCCGAGCCAGACTCTGAGACTCCTGGCTTGGAAAAACTGAAGGAGCTAATGCAGCACTGCTGGAGCCATGAGCCCAAAGACAGGCCTCCCTTCCAAGGTAAGCTGGCCATTTAGCTTGCAGTTAGGTAGGCTTGGATCTGTTTACAGGGGGCTTTCCCTGGGAAAAAAGTTTTGCTCACCTGCCACACACTCTGCCTTCTCTCCAGAATGCAGACTAAATACTGAAGAAGTCTTATGCCTGGTAGAGAAAAGAGATGTAAATTGTACAAAGATGAATGCTGCAGTCTTCAAAGTGAGTGCCCAACTCCAACCTCCACCTGAGATCTGGGCGAGAATGGCACCATATAACTCCCTTGGCCACTCAGTGACTCCCCACTGACCACTGTTCTTTATGTCTTGGGCTTCATCCCTACTTTCTCCACCCCATCCCTGAATTCCCAGGCAACAGATTGTGGTCCAAGAGACTCTTCTGGGTTTACTCTTGCTCTCCCACCTCCACACCCAGCAAGCTCCCCGTGTCCTTGCAGGTGAAGAACTTCCTGTCTGAGCACCGAGGCAGCAACAAGAGGTTTTCTGCCCTTGAGCCAGACTCAGGAGGGACAGAAATGGATGGCCCTGGGGAAATCCCAGGAAACCTTGAGTTTAAAGTCTCTGAGATGCTGAACAAATTGAATCTAAAAGAGTCGCCCAGCTCTGTTCCTGAAAAAGGTACAAACCTTCCCAAGAGGATGGAGGCACAAGGGGAGCAGGTTCAGCATGCTCAGACAGCAGGGATGTCTTCTGATTCAAAAGCCCAACCTACCTTTATTCCGGAGACCTCACCTTTCAGAAACCAGATGCCCAACCCCACCTCAGCATGGACGCCAGGTCCTGGACCCCAAAGGAATCAGGTGAGACTTTGGCAAAACTACAGGATGCAAATCCTATCCTTTGCTAGGGAAAACTTGGGGCCAAAAGGGTACACCGTAGCCAGGCCCCAGGACAGGGAGCCTGAGAGTACTGTGCTATTCACAGGGGGCTGAGAGACGTGGCACCACCGAGCCCTCCAGGCCAAATCCAGTACCAGGTAACCACTCTCCACTCCTTCTCGTCCCCTGCTCAATTCCTTCACCAGCTTCATCCTCAAGACCATGTATAGATCCAGGGTACCTTGGGGAGGAAGAGGGAGAGAAAGGGCTAGAGGCCGTCTACCCGAACCTTCTCATTTCATAAATAAAGAAACTAATACCCACTGGGATTGGATCTCACTGAGATTACAGCAAAACCTAAATTTGCCCATGGGCCTTCTGGCTCCCCAACACCAGGTCTGTGAATCCCGAAATTTTATTGTTGCTATGTCAGTCCAGAGAGCCTCCCAGAAGAAAAGACCCAATATCAGGGTCAGAGGCATCAGTTGCCATCCCTCTTGAGCTTCTGCACACCCAGTTCTGAAGGAGCAGCCTGCAGAAGACCAAAGGCACATCGGACACCTTCACTGGGAGACCCTGAGACCCTATCTTTGCATTTCCTCAGGGTGAACACAAGGTGCCGCTGCCCCTCCACCCTGCTGCTCTTTCTAACTTGAGCTGCTGATGATTTAACCCTCCCACAACCACCACTGTTTCTCTTAAAGGGCCTGTTACCGTCTATGACAGCCAATTCATACAGATCGGAAATAACAACTTCATGACAATACCAAGAGAAGCTGCCTTATTCACGCCACCTAAGGGCATGAGCAGGAGCTGGCAACGCAACCCACACAAGTAGCTTCGGAAGAAGTGCTGCCTGAAGAACCTGAAGCCTGGACTGGGCCACATGGCCGGTATAATAATGGCAAGAATTGAGGAAGTGTCTAAGCCGCCTCCTGTATTTGAGGCAGCTAGCCAAGACTTTCTTTGAGGATCATCGAGCCTGCACCCAGGCTCGATTTTGTATCCCAGGAGCCAATAAAGTGGTCGAATTTTAGCCAAAGCTAAAGGCTAAGGCATCAGCCAGGGGCCAGGGGCAGAAAGGGACCTGAATGGGAAGTTGGGGAGCTGACACCAAGGGAGGAGGAGGCACTGCAGCCTCACTGAATCTGGAAGTGGGATGCTGAGGGCTGGGGACTGGCAATGTCATGGCATACAAGGTCAGAGCCCAGCCAGTGGCAGGAAGGAATCTCAGAGGCCTGGTTCCTGGTGCTTCTCTAATCTCAGGGCAGAGCACTTCCTCTGGAGCCGAAAGACCCTACCTTAAACCCATACTCCAGGGATAGATGCTGTGGTCCCACTGTCCCCTTTTTCTTCTGGGCTACAGAGACTCACTAGTGGGGTCTTGGCAAGGGGGCTTTCCATGGAGATTTGCACACCCCAGCCCATTTTGTGCCTGCACAAGAGACCCAGCAGTATCTCAGAGGTCAGCCCGCATACTATCACCTCCCTCCACCATGCACACTCACGGGCACATTTGCTTCAGAGGCAGGAGCCCTTTGGTTCTCAGACTGTGTCCGGGAGTGCAAAGCTATGACTCCACAAAGCTACACACAGACTTGCCCCCTCCCATGGAACTGAAGACTGAAGGAGCGTGGACAATTCAGACAGGGCTAAAGCTGCCACTGTCCAGGCAGGAGGATAGAGGAATGAGGGTGCCCCCATCCTGACCTCGATCCCAGCCCCATCTGACACATGTTCTTCCTTACATTCTAGCCAGCCTCCCTTCACTCCAGCCCTCCCTCAGTCTCCCCACATCCAAGCGTTCCACCCGTTTTGACACTTGCCACTCCAGGGGACCCACCCCACCCCCTCGCACCTCTCCAGTGGTCTGCATTCTTCCTTGAGGGTGCTGAAGAGAGAAAGCAGTGGTGTTAGGAAAGACAATCAGAGTGGGGGAGGAGGCCTGGGGAGTCCAGCTCGGCACGGGAAAGGGCTGGGCTGTTCCATCAGGGAAGTGGGAGGGGGCCGCGGCGCCAGGAGGGAAGGGCCTGTCCTCAGACACTCTGAGAGCCACTTGCTTAGTGGCGAGCAGTGACTCTGCAACCAGCTGTTCGGGGCTCCCTCCCCGGGCCTATCCCACTCAGTTGCAGCGGCCTCGCGGGCGGTGAGTTGGGGGAAAGGGAGAACCTGGGACGCCTTCTGTTTCAACCCCAAATCCTGTCCGCCCGGCGATGAGGCTTTTGCTAGGGCACCTCCTCAGTCTAGGTTTGAGGGAGGAGGAGAGGATTGGGCAGTGCCCTCATTGCCAACTGGGAGGCCACAGGGAGTGCATGGAAGGAGATGAAATTGCCCAGAGGTTGAGGGCGGGGTGGAAGTGGCCTGGACCAGGTGAGAGAGCAAGTTGGAGCGGGCTGGGGCTGCAAGTGGTAACCCGGACCCTGGCCCTTTCTATCCCACCTCCCCAACCCCCCCATCCACCCCTATCCCCACCCCCGGCAGTGCAGCGAGGGGCAGACCATGCCCCGCCTCTTCAGTCCCCGGCCACCGCCCAGCGAAGACCTCTTCTATGAGACCTACTACAGTCTGAGCCAGCAGTACCCACTGCTGCTACTGCTGCTGGTGATCGTGCTCTCCGCACTCCTGGCGTTGCTCGCTGTCGCCTGGGCCAGTGGCAGGGTGAGCAAGGCCTCTGGCGCCGGGTGCCTCTTCAAGGGCTGAGGCAGGAGGGTCACCGCCTAGGGGGCATTTTCAGTGCTGGGTCTTGTGAGGGTCTTCTTTTCGATGTGCTTTCTTTGCTGGGTCTCAGGAAAGAGGCGCCAAACCTTGCTAGGAACTGTAGTGACCCTGGACAAATCACTTCCCCTCTCTGGGGCACAGTGTCTGGGTCTACACAGGGCGATAACTGAGCCCTGGGTGCTTCTAATGTATCTCAGAATACTGACAGATCTTAGGAGCTTCTGTGATCTACTAGTTGTAGAATAAATCCAACATCGGATATTCCAATTTTCCAGAGGGAAGTTACACTGGGCCCTGTGGGAATCCATTTCCTGGTTTTCTTTCCCTCTTAGGCGCTGCGGGGCAGTTGTACCTACAGAAGTCCAGAAGGCATCCCCCATCCTGCTCTGTTTAGTCCCCAAATAAACCCATTTCCAGTTTCTTTTGGGGAGGAAAAATGGGTCTTCAATTTCGTTTCTGAAAACATCCCTCTCTAAGTTTTCTTTTCACTCTTCAGAGGCAAGGCGGGAAAATCACTGGGCGAGACCAGTCCTTGCTGGTCCACCTCAAAGTTCAGGAAGAGCTGGGACAAAGGGCGGGGACACGGGCGGCACTTTGAGGCGTGTAGCGAGAGCGCAGCCCGGGCGGCGAGGCAAAGTTCCGGACGCCCCCTGCTGCCAGAGCACCGCTTTGTCATCCGAGCCACGTTCCAGGGGCAGGGAATCACTCAAGCGAATTGGTCAGATTTGGATGCACTCATTCCTGAATGCCTTCTGTGAGCTAGGATTTTTCATTTGCTTCCTGACTCCAGGCTGGTGCTATGATTGCTAGTTGACAGATGAGAAAATTGAGGCTCACAAAGGTCACAGATTCACGAATGACCAATATGGGGTCAAAGTCAGATCTTCTGGGTAGATGGCCCTCGGCTCAGCATCGGCTACAGCATGCAAGTGATATATTAGGTTGAACTATTTAAGATTGATGGCTCTCTAGATTAAAACATTATCTGCAATTTCATACAGTTCAACCTAATATGAATGACAAGCAGAGGTGCCCTGCCTCCCTTTTGTTGTATGTACGTATGTATGTATGTATGTATGTATGTATGTATGTATGTATGTATATTTTTTCCCCTGCCTCCTTTTTGTATTTAAGTTTGAGACACTTTTTGAGACTGGCCTGAGGTGCTGTCCATTCTTCCTCTTCTTGGACGAGCTCCCCAAACTCCACAGCCCAATCTTGCCTCCCACGCCCTTCATCACAGGAGCTGGCTTCGGACAGGGGCTTCCTGGCCACAGTGCTGTGCGCGCTGGGCGGGTTCTCATTGCTGCTGGGCCTGGCTTCCCGCGAGCAGCGACTGCAGCGCTGGACGCGTCCCCTCTCCGGCCTCGTGTGGGCAGCGTTACTCGCGCTAGGCCACGGCTTCCTGTTCACTGGAGGCGTAGTGAGCGCCTGGGACCAGGTGAGAGGGGCGGCAGGTGGAGCCGGGCGGAGGCGGGGCGGGAAGGACTCCCGGGCCTCGAACTTGCACTCAGGACACCGGCAGCGAGCCGCACAACAGTGTCAGCCTGCAGCTTCCCGCACCCCGCCCCCAGGTGTCCTTTTTCATCTTTGTCATCTTCACCACGTATGCCATGCTGCCCTTGGGCATGCGCGACGCCGCCGCCGCGGGCCTCACTTCATCACTCTCACACCTGCTGGTTCTCGGGCTGTATCTTGGGCCTCAGCCAGACTCACGACCGGCGCTGCTGCCTCAGGTGAGCACACACATGACACAGGCTCTACCTGGGATTGGCTTCCCTGGGTGCTACTTGGTTGTCTGGGCATTCACCAACTGTTTGCTGAACTGTGACTCCATGGCAGGGCGCCACAGCTGGGCGCAGGGTGCAAATACAGGTAGATCCCCACCGTGCCCTCCTGGAGTTGGTACACCAGTGCAGCATCGTGCCTGCAGACACCAGAAAAGGGATCTGGACCCACAAGGAAGAAAGTTCGACAGGGGACCCGGGTGCTGGGGACAGATATGGATGACGGAACCCTCACAAAAAAATGCAAAATTTGGAGCTTGGGTAGTTTTGTGCTGCGGGAGAGAGTGGAGGTGGAGTGACATTCCAAGCAGAGGAGACCTATGTGCAAGGGTTTCTAGACCTAAGAGGCGATGTTGGTGTAGGAGCCAAGTGTGGAGCAGGAGGAATGAGGGGGAGAAGTGCCTCCTAAGGATCCCACAGGATGGCACAGATTGCCTCAAAATACTTGGGTCTGTAACGGCAGTGTCCTCCTCAGCCCTTCTGAAGACCAAATCCAGCTACATACACAGGCACCCCCACCCAGGTCTAGAATGTTCTGAGACTGACCCTCGCCCACAGTTGGCAGCAAACGCGGTGCTGTTCCTGTGCGGGAACGTGGCCGGGGCGTATCACAAAGCGCTGATGGAGCGGGCGCTGCGGGCCACCTTCAGAGAGGCGCTTAGTTCCCTGCACTCTCGCCGGAGGCTGGACACCGAGAAGAAGCATCAGGTCCTCCTGCGGTGGGAGAGAGGGAATACTTAAATCACACAGCTGCGCCCCTTTGCACACTTAATGACTTTGGGCAGGTCATCTGACTTTCTATTTCCTCCTTAGTCAAATGTGGCTGCTACCCACCTTGGAAAGTTGCTGGGGGCTCCAACAAACTGAAGCTTGTAAAAGCACTTTAGAACGTTTTGACACTAAACGAAGGACTCTAATTCCGTCATTGGTGTTGGGAGTTCAGTCCTTAAAGGCAGTGGTCTCCAACCTTTTGGGCACAAGGGACTGTTTTGTGGAAGACAATTTTTCCACAGACTGGCCAGGGTGGGGGGGGGGCAGGTGATGGTTTCAGAATGATTCAAGTGCATTACATTTATTGTACACTTTATTTCTATTATTATTACATTGTAACATATAATGAAATAATTATACAACTCACTATAATGCAGAATCAGATGCCACCAGATGCAACTGTACAATTGAAATATATCAACTCACTTGCCACTATAGATACAGCTTAATTGTCTTTTACCACTCACCGATAGCATTTTGATATTAGTCTACAAGCAATTGATTTATTATGGTCACTGTGCAGTCAAACCTCCCTGCTAATATTAATCTGCATTTACAGCCACTGCCCAGCTCTAGCATCACTGCCTCAGCTCCACCTCAGATCATCAGACATTGGCTTCTCATAAGGAGTACATAACCTAGATCCCTCCCATGGGCAGTTCACAATAGGGTTTGCACTCCTATGAGAATCTATTGTCTGATGATCTGAGGTGGAGCTGAGGCACTGATGCTAGCACCAGGGAGCGGCTGCAAATACAGATGATGCTTCACTTGCTCACCCGCCACTCACCTCCTGCTCTGCGGTCGGGTTTCTAACAGGTCACGGACCAGTCCAGTTGCCCCAGGGGTTGGGGGACTGCTGCCTAAAGGTGATCAGTGCAGGAGGGAGTGTTGGAGCCCGGCTCTAGGTGGTGGGCAGGACCTGAAGGAGAGCCCTGAGGGACACCTAATGGGGTTGGGGAAGGGTGTGGGCCCCTAGGGGTTTGGGAGGCTGAGGCTCCTGGCTTTAGAGTACAGGAGGATTGGTGCTCACAGTGACCTCCCCCAGGAACACCTTCTCTTGTCCATCCTTCCTGCCTACTTGGCCCGAGAGATGAAGGCGGAGATCATGGCAAGGCTGCAGGCTGGACAGGGGTCACGGCCAGAGAGCACCAACAACTTCCACAGCCTTTATGTAAAGAGGCACCAGGGAGTCAGGTATAAATAGGGAAGGGTGGCTGGAAGGGAGGGAGCATGGGCCAGAGGAAACCCTGACCCCACTGATGCAGTCTGCTCTGCCCAGCGTGCTGTATGCTGACATCGTGGGCTTCACGCGGCTGGCCAGTGAATGCTCCCCAAAGGAGCTGGTGCTCATGCTCAACGAGCTCTTTGGCAAGTTCGACCAGATTGCCAAGGTCAGAGGGGGCCTCCCTCCCAGCTTCAAACACCCTACCCTGGAAAACCTCTTCCAAGGGCAATTCCTGCCTTATGAGACTCCAGTCCCACTTCAGAGCCCATGTGGGCTCACAAATACACCACTGGAATTAGTGGTGTATTTGTGGTGTGTGGTGAATATCTCCATATCCCCAGATATGGTTTGAGGTGTGTGGTGAATATCTCCATATCTGGGGATATGGAGATATTCACCACACACCTCAAACCTGGAGAGATTTCTCAACATCTCCACAAAGGCCTCAACCGCAGCACCCCAAATATGCTCAGAGCCCCAACACAGGTGTCTCTGGACACTGCAACCAAATCAAGATAGATTTGCAGATATTCTAATCTTAGGAGGCCTTTCTAAGGGAAATCTCTGGCCCAGCCACCTGCTCAGATCCCAGGGATGCCCCCAAGCAACTTAATCTTGGGTCTCTCACCCAAAAAACCTCAATCCTGAGGCTACTTTCATATGCTCAAATCTGGGATCACCCTACACATGCCAAAGTTGGGGAGAGTCACAGATATCCCAACCTTTGGGAAACCTTTCTGAGAAAGACATCTGCATGGGAGACCTCGGCAAGCCCCACATCAAGTTTAGGGACTCCCTAGATCTGACCTAGCCACTCCTGACCTGAGAAGTTCTTCAAGAACACCACATTTGCTCCTACTTTTCCCAACTGCCTCCTGCCTCCTCTGGCCTCTAACCAAGTACCCCCTCCCCCTTGCACACACACACACCCAGGAGCATGAATGCATGCGGATCAAGATCCTGGGAGACTGTTACTACTGTGTCTCTGGGCTGCCGCTCTCACTACCAGACCACGCCATCAACTGTGTGCGCATGGGGCTGGACATGTGCCGGGCCATCAGGTCAGCTCAGGTGGGCGGGAAGGAGGAGTACCAAGGGATGGATTGGGGAGAGGAGCAGGCAGGGTAGTGGAAGTCATCCTGGAGAGAGGGAGGGGTGAGGCCCAGGGAAGGACTGAAGACAGCATTCAGATTGTTGCCCATATACACTCCTCAGGAAATTGCGGGCAGCCACCGGTGTTGACATCAATATGCGCGTGGGCGTGCACTCGGGCAGCGTGCTCTGCGGAGTCATCGGGCTGCAGAAATGGCAGTATGATGTCTGGTCCCATGATGTCACACTGGCCAACCACATGGAGGCAGGTGGCGTGCCAGGGTGAGACCTAGGGCTCCGGGAAGCTGCAGCAAGAGGGCAACCAGGCCTTCCCCAGGCTGCCACCCTTTTCATAGTTCCTTAAAACGAGCACAGTTGCATGTGGGGCTCTGGGAGACCCTAGGGTGCAGGCCAGAGATCAGTGACCATTGGGGATGGAGACATTTGGCGGCAGTGGGAGGCATTGGGTACTTAATTTCAAGCCTCGACATGGGGTAGGGGAGAGGTCAAAAGGGCTAAACCCAGCAGGAGGGAGAGGAAGGAAATACGTAAGACCCAGACCCAGACGACTGTTGCAGGATGAGGCCTCCAGGGTAAGGGTGAAATAGAGCTAGGAAGACATCTCTTGTAGCACAGGGCCTTGCTTGAAGTCGGACCTCCAAGAATGATTCTCGAAAGAAATGAGAGGTCAGAGGCCCTGCCTCCTGACTCCCACGGCTCCCTCCTTCCAGACGAGTGCATATCACAGGGGCTACCCTGGCCCTGCTAGGAGGAGCTTACGCTGTGGAGGATGTAGCCATGGAACACCGGGACCCATACCTTCGAGAGCTAGGGGAGCCTACCTACCTGGTCATCGATCCCCGGGTAAAAGCCCAGCCTGGACTCCACCCTAACCATCCACAGCCACAGGACTGGTCTCTTCTCCTATGCCAGAGATTGGGTTTCTGGGTCCTAGTGTGAGTGTGGCGGGGGAGGGGACACAAGCCTCTTAGGGATGTGGGAAGAATGGGGAAGTGTTTTGATCTTGACTTTCAGCCCTCATATGCCCCAGGCCGAGGAGGAGGATGAGAAGGGCACTGCGGGAGGGTTGCTGTCCTCTCTCGAAGGTCCCAAGATGCGTCCATCACTGCTGATGACCCGCTATCTGGAATCCTGGGGTGCAGCCAAGCCTTTTGCCCATCTGAGCCACGTAGAGAGCCCTGTGTCCACCTCCACCCCTCTGCCGGTATGTGCGCATCCATCATGATCCCCAGCGCTTACATAAACCCACTCCCACTTTCCACTCCAAGCCTCCCTGCCCCCACTACCAGTGAGTCATCTGATGACATCTCAAGGTCCTGAACTGTCTAGTCACCCTAGTCACTGGCTCAGGAACTTCTTTGCCCTTATTTCCAGAGAAAGGGCAAAGATGAATGCCCTCTGAGCTTACC